>NW_011888845.1:7656037-7661434 GCF_000151845.1 Pteropus vampyrus | reverse complement strand
GGCTGAATACTGTCACTCAGAGCTCTGTGAGATGTAATGTAGAATGAATGGGTTGCATAATACAGTTTAGTCGATATAAAACTGGCATTAAAGAGCATATGCTTATTGGGACATGTGAAATCTTTTGCACTATGAGATTATAAGGGGATAGGTCAGGGCAGGAGACAGCTCTGTTCAAACAGCGCCCTGTAGAAGGCTCTAAAGGAATAAATGAAGCCATGCTAGAGAAGCTTTATGGAAACTGTGAGTTGTTGTGGTGTAATAGTGATTTTTGTTACTGTTAATGACTGTGATGATGATGATGATTTTGGTATTTAATCTCTTCAAGTATGTTGCCAAAATTCTAGAATTCAAGAGTGACAAATTTGGAAAGCTTGAGAACTACTATTTTGGGACAATAATATCTTTAAAAACAATGTGAGGCACTTGAATAGTAGGGTCTTCTTGATTGTTTCAACATCATCCTGTTGGGCCCAAAAGAAATACATCAACTGGATTACCTAAATACCTCCTGCCTCTTGTCAAGGGATCAAACAGACTAAGCAGCAGTGATTACTGCAGTTGTTAGGCCAACTTGCCACATTTCCATAGATTTCTTTAGTAAAGACACAACAAGCTCCAATATATTTAGACAAGTAATGCCCGAGCTTAATGTTTACATCAGTTTCCCTTGCCCCAAAGTCCCATGGTTGGTACAGATGCTGGTCTAGGCAGATACTGTACACACAGGGGTATGTGTTTCTGCTGAGGAACCCTGAGTTTAGGAAGCCCCTAAGCTTAAAAGGGGCTGTTGGCAAACTTGCCCTATATTTGCCCCCAAGGAAGACATTATTTATATTACCTTGGAATGCAAGCAGATCTCCTCTGAGGAAAACGGGAGACTTTATTATCCTGAAGTGAGTAAATATGCTCTCTGACCAGGAGAGTGACACTCTCACTAGCTTCCATGGCTGTCTGTTATGCAAACTTCTCCCAAATATAACTGTTATTATGCAGTCATCTATGTGTAATGCACTGGGTTTAGCAAGGTGGAAGAAGCAATAGAGACCATCAGATCTGGATCTGAGTTTGAGTTCTGCTACTAGTTGGGTCATCTTGAGAGAGTTATTTAACATCTCTATAAAATGAGGAATAATATTTTTCTCCTTTTAGAGCTATTTAAAAAATGAAATTAGTCTATTTAAAGCAGTTAGTACTGTACTTAGCACAATAATAATATTGTAAAAGTTAGGGCTACATGAGGTCGAGTATAACAACACTTGATCAGCCTTAGCTTAAAAAAATTAAAGCGTTTTCTTTTTCTCACATATATATAAAAAAAGGCCAGAAAAAAACAGCCTAGAATTGGTTCAGCTCCTCACCAGTGTTGCTAGTGACAGGCTTGCTCAGCTTTCTTGCTGCTCTGCCTTAGCGTGTGGCTCCTGTTATGGTGGAAAATGGTGCTGTTCCTTTAGGCCTAAATCTATATTTCAGAAAGATGAAGTGGAAGGAATGCGAGCCTTCTACTTGCAAGTTCTGCATTTTTATTGTGGAAGGAATGCCTTCTTAGGGACTTCATCCATATACAAATTGGCAGGTTCTGGGTTACATGGCCACCCTTAACTGGGAGATTGGATATTTTTAGTTAGCTACACAGTTGTCCCAAACAAAATTGAAGTTCTGTTAGAAAGGAAGAAGGTGGAATGGTTACTGGTAGTCGACTGGCAGTGTCTGCCACAGACATAATCTTTGTATTCAAGCTGTTCACATTCTAATATGGCACTTCAGTGAGCAATAAAAACTTTCCATCCTGGCAATCACAGACTCTAGTTGGTGTATGCTTTTTATTAGACATTTATATTTATATTTGAAAAGGTTAATTCTACTTGATTCAGTGGTCAAAGGACAGATATATTCTCAGTTTCCAGATTTTAGATACTATGAATAGCATATTTGGCAAACTCGAAAATGGAACAGAATTAACATAACACAGCTAATTAGGCCTACTGGAATAGCCTTATTGCCCCTAACATAGGTAGCTTAATTACTTTATATTTTAATTTTTTCTTCTTCATTAACAGGTACTAAGGGGCATCTTCAATGAATTGGTTCTCAGCATTTTGGCTTTAAGCTTCTGTTTCTATCTTTATATTATCAGGAACTGGTCAACTGGATATTGAGTCATTCTGTGTAGCCAAGTTTCTTGGATGTAAATTAACTTATGGAGTTCAGGAATATTTATTTCAGGCATTTTCTCTGGTATACATGTTACTAAAACGTATTTCTCACTCTTTAATGAGAAGATACTGAAAATAACATACCAATTTTGATGATTCAGGATCACCTTTTGAGCATCAGTCATGAAATTTTATAGTTATGATATTGATATAAAACTTCTATTGTTAATTACTCTTTGCTTACTTGCTTCTTTCTCATAGAATGAACTTAATTGTGAGCCCTTTTGGGCCAGTGTACTAGGCTCCCTTCAAGAGCCTTTATCATTCTCCAAGAAATTATCAATGTCTTCACTGTTGTTCTAGTTGCCCTTGACTTTTCATCCCTATTCAAATATTTTTCAAGTCTATAACATCTATAGTTGGACCATAAGCATTAACCCATGACCTGACACTCATCTTCCCTTCTCATTTGTACTAATTTCATTAATGAAGTAAGAAGGAGAAAGTGAGAAGTCCCTTACCCTTTCAGAGTTTTGGAGGTGTTTTAGGGAAGATTACACCAAAGTAGAGGTTGGCAAACATTTTTTGTAAAGGATAGTTAGTATATATTTTGGTCTTTGTAAGCCACATACAGTCTCTGTCACATGTTCTCCCTTTCCTCCTCCTCTTTTTATTCTTAGCTTGGAGTGCTGTACAAAACAGACCATGGGTCAGCATTGGCCTGCAGCTGAACTTTGCTGATTCTTGCTCCAAAGCATATAGGTCTTTACAATTGAATCAGTGGTCTCCAAAAATTTTAAAAGTGAACTCTTATTATTAAAAGCTTTGAAAATGTACTCATTTTCATTTATAAAATATTTACATGTTTTTACCAAACTAATAAATTATGTGTAATATAAAACATGCAAAAATAGAAATTTAAAACGTGTGAGTTCAAACGTGCATATAAAAAGAAGCTCTAGAAGTTCTTTCTATGCCTCAGGAGATCACTATGCCCTCTTCTTGGGGTACCTACATTTCATCTTGGAGTTTATCTGAGGAAAATCATGAGACTTCTCACATAACGCAACCCTACAATTTTCTAGATCTTAATATCAGCTTTTACCTTGAGTCTACTTAAACCAAGGGAACTTGATTCATTGGCACCTGCCAAAATAAAGATTGTGAAACATTACAAGAATAGACTTTTAAAAAATCAGTTCTCTAAAGTTATTCAGAGAATAAATAGTTAACGAAATGAAGTTCCTCAAGACCATGAAATTCCCCTTCAGGACCATGTTTTATTAACTATTTTTTACTGGTGAATATGCAGTATTCTAATGTGATGTCTCATTTGAAATGCCAGGGCTGCCTTTCAGGAAACAGCACACAACAAAGGTAAATGCGTTTAGTTATAAGACTGTTTGGACATTTTAGTGAGCGATAGCATAGAAATAAGCACTTTCAAATTGTTTTCTAAGAACCATTATTGAACATGTCCAGCATCAGACCCCTAGATTCCTAATGTTGGGTTCATGGATTCCATAGGTGGTTATAGAGGAATTTTAGTGTATCATTGAACACGTTAAAAATTTTATGGAGTGTATGGATATAATATGTGTGTATTTCTGAGATTTACGGCTATAACTACCTATAGGAGGCAAATGACATCACCTAATTTACTAGAAAGAATTTAATATAAAGAACCATTACCTAAATGTAAAATTATTTACAAGGTAACCAAAAAGGCAAAAAGAGAATTCTAAGTGATCATAGAGGTAACAATGCAGGAAGCTAGTGCTACTCCTAGAGTTGGAGAAACAAAGGAAAGGGGCTAGAATAATTAAAATTTAGAAACTTAGAGAAGAGTCCCTACAGACCTGAAACTAGGATCCCAGAGGAGCTGCTACCTATGTGGTTCTGGGACTCAGACTTCTTAGGAGCAATATCAGTAGCTAGTGCAGGGTCTCTAAGGGGGAGCCCTGGGGCTGGTTCTGGAAGTGTTGGAATCTCTTCACACTAGACTAATCTGCTACTTCAGAAACAAACTGCCCTTTCCAGGTGAAAAAGCATTGCTGGGGTGGTGCTCAGGGAACCCACAAGTTGCCAAGAAAAAGCAAGGCCCTCTTCCTCCCATTTTGCGGTCTCCCTGAGGTGCCCTCTACTGGTGACTCTAATGAGTCAGCAGGCAAAGCAGAAATGTGGTTTGCAGCATCAAAGCTGGGTGGATTTAAAGCTCAGAGATAGTAGCTTCGTCACTGGACCTTTGGTCCATAGATTTAATCAAATTCCTAGAAGGGACTGGAACTCCAAAGGTTAAAACTTCTATTTCTTAATATTTGAGGAAGAAGATTATTTTATGTATGGAGCTGTTGTTTCACAGGTGAAGATAAATGGAAATAATATTCTGAAGTGCACTTGATCCTTCAGCAATCCAGGTTTGAACTGCACAGATCTACTTAATATGCAGATTTTTTGGTCAATAAATACTAAAATGTATTTCTCTTCCTTTTGATTTTCTATCTTTATTGCAAGAATACAATATCTAATACATGTAACATACAAAATATGTGTTAATCAACTGTTTATGTATTACTAAGGCTTCTGGTCAACAGTAGGCAATTAGTAAAGTTTTGAGAGACCCAAAACTATATGTGAATTTTTGACTGCAAGGAGTCAGCACCTCTGAACCCCATGTTGTTTAAGGGTCAGCTGTATTTCATTTTTCTGTGTTCTATTATTACCTAATGCAGACAAACCAATAATTAATTTATCATGATGTTCTGGAACTACGTTTCTGAAGTTACGTGGTGAGATCCCATTTTTTTTTCTTTAATCTGCTTCTTTGACTTTGTCTGGAAAGTGATTTCATTTCTTAGGACAATGCAGTGCACACCATCTGTGGGGGGTCTCCAGCACGAAGATCCCCCAGGGACCTGTCTGTGCTCCTCCTTTGCTCTTCAGGCCATGGTTAATGGAGAGGTTAGAGACACCTGGTTTGTTGAACTACTCAGGCAGCACATCTTTCAGTTAACTCAGAGGTCCCCGAAACCCGGGCCACAGACTGGTACCAGTGCATGGCCTGTTAGGAACCTGGCAGCACAGTAGGAGGTAAGTGGCAGGCAGCAAGCAAAGCTTCATCTGTATTTGCAGCTGCTCCCCAGTGCTAGCTCCACATCAGGTCATCAGACATTAGATTCTCATAGGAGCACCGGTCTCTGGTGCCAGAAAGATTTCCAGGTTTAGGAAACTTTTAGGAACC
>NW_011888845.1:7634466-7655022 GCF_000151845.1 Pteropus vampyrus | reverse complement strand
ATTAAACCATACAGCTAAAGAGTATGCAATTGCAGCTACTTAGGTGCAATTGCATACTCTTTAGCTGTATGGTTTAATATTAAATCAAAATTAATAATTTTTAATAATTTAAAAATAAAAATAGAACAATCATTTTATGTGTCTAAACAAATATCTCTGCCTCATAAATACAAAGAATGAGGATGTACTCAATTCCAAAACAAAACTAACAAAGCAACTGGGAGAGAGTGATGTTTGGGAAAATTTCCTATAATAATTAATGAATTATTATTAGGGAGGTAAATGGTTTTGTATAAGCTCTACCAAACTTGCTCAAATGCAGCATTATCAGTTTAATACTTTCAGGCACATAATTTACTAATTTAAATGAGTTGATTGAAATTGACCTTTTTAGATTACCGAAATAACTGTGCTGATTGTTCAGCTATTCAAATTATACAGGCACTATTTGAGACAAATTTCAAGCTGTATTAGTGCACTGAGACAGTGTGCTATAATAATAATACATTCATGTTTCTATCTTGTGCCCCAGCTCTCCTCTGCTTGGCTCATATATCCAACTAACAGCTCACTGGATAGTCCACATGATTACCAACACATACTTCAACCAAAACACATTCAAACAGAATTCTTGATTTCTGCCTGTAAAACCTACTCCTCGCCTTCTCTTTCCTATTGCATCAAAATCCTGAGATACTCTTGACTTCCCTCTTGCTGAAACCCTACATCCACTCTACCTTCAAAGTACACCCCAGTTCCAGACATCACAGGTCAGCACCTACAATGCTCCCCACCTGGTCCAAGACTCCCTCACCTCTGCTGGTCCTGTAGCAGTCCCCTAACTTGCCTCTCTTCTGTCACTTGGACTCTTCAACTACTCTCCACAGAGCAACCACAGGAATGGGTTGAAAACATGTCATCTAACATCATGCCCATACTCAAAATGGTCAGAAAATATCCAGTACACTCAAAATAGCCCCCCAGTGATTTTCTTATTTACATTTTCAATATTTTCTGTAATTACCATGTATAATTTTTATAATCTGAAGAACAACTTGGTTTTATATTTTTGCTTTGTGAGGAATAAAACATTTTAAATACAAATTAAAGAAAGTATTTCTTGGTGCAGTTTTGCTTTATTTAATCACTTGGTTTGATCACATACCCTGATGCTAATTTCAGAGGCTTCCTTTTGTTTTGACTACTTCTATTACCAGTTAGATAAAAGATAATACTCAGTGACAGTAGGAGACAGCATAGTATAGTGGGAAAGGCATGAATTTTAAACCACAAGACTAGGATCTAGTTTATTTGACAATGGATTAGCCAAGTAGCTTTAGCCAGTTGACTTAAATTTTCTGTCTCCTATCTTAAAAAAATGAGATTAATAATACTTAGCTTACCTACCACATAGGGTTTTTGTGAAGATCAAATAGACATTTGAAAGTGCTTGGTGAAGTGTAAAACAATGAATGTTCGTTAAAAATAATAGAATTACACAATTGTTAAATGGTGAGTTGTAAAATCTAAAGTAAATGTGGGTTAAACTGAGTATTGTATTTGTCATTTGCTTTCTTAACCCAATATCCATATGCATAGAAAATGGATTAGTGGATGTCAGATGCTAAATGAATAAAAAATAAAATGACCCTGAAAGAGCAGCTAAAAGCATAGTTGAGTATGGGTAGAAATAGTGCCTAGATCTGAGAGGGGAGAGAGGTTATACCTGGTAGTCTTGCCGGGACAGCTGTAGGCTGTAACCTTGGGAAAAGGAGCCCTCTTGGCTGGAGGATCTAGGAGAAACTGTTTTGCTAGTCCTGGAAGCACTGCAAGTAATGGTGATGAGGCCTAAGTGGGGTGGGGGTGGAGGGAACAAACAAAAACCTTTCAGCCAACTGGGAAAATTTAGAGTTGGAGCCTCAGAAGAAAGAACAAGAGAAATTTTGAAATCTTTATTCGATTTTAAGCAACCAAAAATTTACTGAGTGCTAGGCACATTGCTATATCTATTTACATATTATCATATTTGATCCTTACATTCTCTGTTAGGTAGTATTATTATCACTTCACAGATGAGAAAACTCTAGACTCAGAGGGGTTAAAGAAGTTGTTCAAGATCACCCTAAGAGTAAGTGACCAATCTGGGATTGAAATCCAGTTCTATTGGCTTCTTTACACTATATTCTCTTAAATGCCAGTGAACTGTGCAGTAGAGGCCTTTACTCTGTTCACATTAATGATTTTCAGAGAGATACCTGTGAATTTTTTCAGGGGTGTTGGTATAGTCTTTGATACTAGGGTGTGTTGCAATTGGAAGAAATTAATCCCGGTGATGTGTGGAGCTGCTTTCCTTCAAAAAGGACACTTAGATTTATGGCTCTGCATCTCTGAAAGATTATCCTGATTTTTTTCAACTCAGATGTATTTTTTATTTTTATATTTTATTTTTTTTCAATTGGTGTTGACATACAATATTATATTAGTTTCAGGTGTACAACACAGTGATTAGACATTTATATAACTTACAAAGTGATTATTCTAATAAATCCAGTACCCATCTGACATCATACATAGGTATTACAATACTACTGACTATATTTCCCATGCTATACTCTATATCCGCACTACTATTTTTGTATTTACCAATGTGTACCTCTTAATCCTCCCACCTCACCCATTCCCCAAACCCCCAATCTGACAGCAATCAAATGCTCTCTGTATCTAAGAGTTTATTTTCGTTGTTTGTTTGTTTGTTTATCTTGTTCTCTAAATTGCACATAAAAGTGAAATCACATGGCGTTTTTCTTTCTCTATCCAAGTTACTCTACTCAGCGCAATACCTTCTAGGTACATCCATGTCGTTACAGATGGCAATATTTCATTTTTTTTTTTTTTTTACGGCTGAGTCTTATGGGAGCTCCTTTGTAGGTAACTAACTGTTTCTGAGCTTGTGTATCTTATTTCCTTCACCAGGATAGGGTAGTTTTGTCATTATTTCTTCAAATAGATTTTTAATTCCTTGCTCTATCTCTTCTCCTGTGGTACCCCTGTGACGTGAATACTGGTACACTTGATATTGTCCCAGAGTCCCCCTAATCTGTCCTCATATTTTTGGATTTTTTTTTTTGCTGTTCTGATTGGGTGTTTTCTGGTACCTTATTTTTCAAATTGCTCATTCGATTCTCTGCTTCATCCAATCTGTGGTTGATTCTCTAATGTATTCTTTACTTTAGTTATTACATTTTTTATTTCTGACTGGTTCTTTCTTATGTTTTCTTTCTCCATTTTCATATTTCCTGTCCTCTTGTTAAAATACTCACCGAGATCATCGAGCATCCTTATAACCAATTCGTGTTTTGAACTCTTCATCTGGTAGATTGCTTGTCTTTAATTTGTTTAGTTCTTTTTTTAGAGCTTTATTATAGTCCTTCCTTTGAGACATGTTTCTTTGTCTCCCCATTTTGGCTGCCTCCCTGTGTTTGTTTCTATGTTTTAGGTATGGCTGCTATGTTTCCTAGTCTTAGTAGAGTGGCTTTATATAGTAGGTGTCGTATGGGGCCCAGTAGTGCAGTCTCCCTGGTCATCTGAGCTGGGTGCTCCAGGTGTGTGTCCTTTCTGTGGGTGTGTGTCCCCTCCTGTTGTAGTTGAACCTTGGTTGATGTTTGGACATCAATAGGATGTCCCTCCTGGCTGTGACTGGCTGTGACTACAGTGGAGGAGCTGGTGTGTAGGGGCTGACCCTGTGGAGCAGTATTCACTTTAGCGGGGCTCTGGTGAGTTTGCTGAGTTTGCCCTTTGGGTATATTGTTTGTGGAGGTGGCCTCCACAGAGCCAGGTGCTGCTCTGGCTCTGTCTGAAGCCAGCCATCAGGCAGGCTGTCCCTGAGGCCTCCAGGGAGGGGCCCCACTGCAGGTTAGGTTCAGCCTCAGCCTGTGCCTTGCCTGGGGGCACCTGGAATGAATCACAAAATGATCTGCAGATATCTTCCAATATTTCTGGGCTTGGAGGTGCCTGGATGAGGTTAAGCTGCAAACAGAGGCTGGCTGCCACTAGTGCTGTGCTTGGGGATGCTCAGTAAGAGGTATGGGGCACGCCAAGGTCAGATGCTACTTGTTTGGGGTTTGTGAACCTTGGAGAGATTTTAGGAGAGCCCATGGCATAAGCCAAGACAGGCCATTGCCACTGGAAGGGCTTGGGTAAGCCTACAAGTTGGGTAGGATAAGGTCTGAGGGAATCACCAGGGTCAGAGAACAGTGTTAGCCAGGTAATTGGTCACTCAGATATGGGATCAACCAAAATCTACACCCAGGGACAGGGGAGGGTTCAACAAAGGAACAGTGCCCCCTGCCAGCACTTCTGTCTGGGAGAAAGCTGCCCCTCCACCCCTCTCCCTGAAACCAGACAATTCAGTTCCTCCCTCTATGTCCCTGGTGCCCTATGAGCTGCTTCTCCAGCACTGGAGCTCAGAGCGAGTGAGTCTGTCAGCAAGTAAGTCCATGCATGGGCCCTTTAAGAGAAGCGCTTGGGACTCCCGCAGCCCTTTTTCTCACCCAGCCACAGATTTCGCTGGTTTTCACAGCCAGAATTTGTGGGGACTTCTCTTCTTGGCACCAGTTCTTTGGGCTAGGGAGCCTGTTGTGGGGCTGAGACCCTTAGCTCCTACAGAGGGACCTCCTGATTCTCAACCACAGCATGCGGGTGTGTAGCCAGCCTGTTTCTGATCTCTGCCCCTCTTACCAGTCTCGATGTGGCTTCTTCGGTATAGCTTTAGTCATAGTACTTCTGTTCAGCTGAACTTCAGGCAATTTTCACTGATGGTTGTTCTATAAGTTAGTTTTAATTTTGATGTAAGTCGAGAGATGAGGCAGGCACAGCATTTACCTGCTCCACCATCTTGTCCAGAATTTCCTTCATATATTTTTTTTAATAAAGAAATCTTTTGCTATTTTTAAGATAGCCTTTGCAACATCCAAAAGAACCTCACTAAATCAGTGTGTATTAATGTGAGAAACCAAGATTGTGGCTGCACTAAATGTTTCGAATGGTTTCATTCAGGTGTAGGTAGGTAAATGGCATAGCTGCCTATAATTCATGACCTGCTTCATGGAGTCAGGGTCATTATTTGACAAGGACACTGCTTCATTATCATTTTTCTGCTCTAAGTCACAAAACAGAACACATGATTTCAATATCTTTTCAGTCAGGCATGACTTCTTTTCAAATACTTCAAGATAAGACTTTTATGTTGGGGCAAATCCAAGAGTTAGTAAAACTCCAGTCTTTTCAAATCCAGTCCTCTTTTGCACATTGTCTGATGTATCATGGACAGATATAAGGTACTCCTTTGAATTGTTTTGGCTTCGTGTTTTTAGAAAAAATCTTTTAACACCTAAAGCACTGAGATTTTTGTTTTTAATTTATGTTCAATTATAGAAGTAAAATCTAAAAATATTAAAATTTATCATACTTTATTTTCTTTGGCATTTTACAGCTAAAGTCTATAAAACAAATTTGTAAAAATCATATGTCCAGAAGTATAATGACAGTTTTGGGTCTCTAATTCTTTTTGAAAAAAAATTATTTTATATATCTTAACAAGGAAACAATGATGGATGTAAATAACCGACCATGTACAGTACAGATAGTGTACTGCTCTTTTATATTATCTGGAGTCGACAATGCTTTAATAACTTGTTTTTTTATAAGTGAAATATTCATCACAAAGTTATGTTTCAAAATATCTAGAAGAAATTAAAGACAAAAAAATTTGGCATCTGTTTCATGTGGTCCTTAAACTCAATCCATGGACCTCATGCCACATTTTAAGCAAAAACCAAACATTAGATTTAATATAAGAATAGCTGATTTCTATTGTCTTTAAGATGTACCATTTCTATTGTAAGAACCAGTAGTTGTATAATTCAATTTTGTAAGCCTTATCTGATTGAAATCAAGAATAGCAGATAGTCTTTGTATAACAGAATAAAAAATTCATTTATTTTAGAAAATAGTTTATAGTTTGCAGTGAGTTTTCAGGTAAATTGTATGTGAGAAGGTTGTGTTTCAGTAATCTATTCTGTGTAATAAAATACTTCCAAAGGGCTTTAAATAACGTTGCTTTTTTCTGGTGATCCTTTTTGCTGCACATGGTTTTGGTTGGGATCACCTAAGCAACAGCAGTCATGTTGGAGCTTGGCTGGAACACTTGGTTTCTCCACGTGGCCTCCCTTTACAGGATCACTAGAACTTTCTTACAGAATGGCAGCCAGGCTATTAAGACGGAGTGAGACAAGATGACAAGCCCCAGTGTGTAAGTTTCTGCTTGCATCATGCTTGCTAATAGTCGATTGGCCAAGGCAAATCATATGGCCAGTACACATGGGATGAAACTTTACATGGGTGTAAATATTGAGAAGTGTGGGTCATTGGAGGCTACCAATGTCAGAGTCCCCCACAGGCTACTATTTATCTCCTAATATCTATTTATCTTCGGCCTTTTATTTATTTATGTATTTGTAGTAAAATTTTAATTTTTAACAAGATGCATGGCCACCTAGAATTAAGACTACTGTTTCTACCCTAACACTCATCAAATTGTGGTTGGAAAGCTACAACGTGGGGCAGAGGGATTCAAGCAAAAGTATTATGTGTGACTACTGGATAGTGTCTTTATCTTGAATCTATTGCTGTGTGACAAATTACAAAACTTAGTAGCTGAGAGCAAGAAACATTTTCTTTCATGGATTCTAAGTCAAGATTTGGGAGCTGCTAAGCTGAATGACTTGGTTCAGAGTCTCCCATATGGTTGCATTCAGGATATTGAGAAGGGTTGCCATCATCTGGAAGCTGACTGTGGCTGGAGGATCACTTCCATGATGGCTTACTCACATAGCTTTTGGCTGGAAGCCTCATTTCCTCAGCATGTGGACTTTTCAATAGGGCCACTTGAGAGGCAGCTAGGTTAGCCTCATGTCATGGAAATTTGCTTCCTCTAGAATGCATGAGGGAATGGGAGAGAGAGATACAGAGAGGAACTAAAATACCTTTCATAACCTAGTCTTTTAAGTCTCATGTTGTAACTTCTTCTGTTTCCAATTATTCACACAGATCAACCTTGAGGGTGGAGAAAACTACACTAGTATTTGTTAATATTGTAAGCAGTTAGGCAAGACACAGCTGAGCAAACCAAATGCTACACAAAAGATTCTCCACGGTGTAGCTGAGCTCCAATTTACTTGTGTTCTTCATTCTCATTAGGAGGAAAAACCGGAAAATGTATCACTTTTTAAAACTAGAAACATTTATGACGGTATTTACCAAGAATTCTGTTTTCTAACCTGCTAGGAGTATTTTTGGATTGTTTGAAAATAATTTAGAGAACATGGCCTGAAACAGAAACATTGCTGTCTTATTCAGTGCACAAATAATTACAGATTATTGTTAGTGAACTTGTCTTAAAAAAAGAAATTCTATAAATGGGGCAGTGTAAACTGTGTGGTATAAAACGAATTTTCATATGGACTAGTTCTGCTATTGTTTTCTCGCCATACTCATGGTGGAGCTGTTGGTTAAATCCTGTCCAAGAAATATATTAATACTGTCTACATGATTATTAAAGAGAAAGTCACATCCTATATAACTATGTGGCCCAATTTAGGTGATTTGAGTCTAGTGGTAGATAAAAACATTGACTTTAGGTCAAGAATTCATGGTTTCAGATTCTCGTTTGATCTTTTCTTAGCCATATGTTCTTATTTGCTCTACGAGGCAGTTTTCTCATTGATAGAATAAGAATAATACAAATGTGACAGGGTGTTGTATATAAGATAAGATGCATGAGGCTCCTAGGAAACACTCAATAAATGGAATTATTATTAGTAGCTAAGTGTTCTTTAAATATTTTATTAGGATTATGGTCTTGGTGAATGCTTAGTGTATTTCCTATAATAGCACCTTCCTTTTAGGGCAATTTCTTGTGTGTGCATTTGTGTGTGTGTGTGTGTGTGTGTGTGTATGGGCATGTGTTTTAAAAGAAGAGATTAAGGCACTAGATGAGCTAGGATTAAGAAAATGTGTTTCCTTTCAGAAGGTCTCTTCCATTGGAGAATTTATTTGGACAATTTGAGTTGTGTTAATATAGCCAAATAACTAGAAACCATTCATCTATCCATTTATCCAGCCAGCAGATCATTTACCCAACATTTATAAAATGTCCATTATGTGGTGAGCACTAAAAATGCAAATAATAAGACATTGTTCTTTCCAGGGTTTCTCAGGCTATGAAGATTTATGTCACAGAGAGATATAAACAAATAATTAAAGCAGTGTGTCAGTTCCTATATTTGTAACATATTTTTTATGTGCCGCATATGGCACTAGTGCTTGCACAGGAAGACGTATTTAACTGCCCAGGAGAGGATTCTTGAGGATTTTCAAGACCCAATAAATGTTTTATCTGGGTCTTGAAAATGCCTAAGGAAAGGACAGGGGTGGAAGAGTGGAGGAAGAAATAGTACTTTCTGGACAGAGCCTGTGAGAAGGCAAGAAGGAATGGAAGAACATGGTATATTCCGAGGAACTTTCATAGTTTAGAAGGTCAGGACTATGGAGTGTTTAAAGAGTGGCAATCAGGGCAAGTCTAGAGAAGCAGAATGGGCCAGATCATGAAAGAACTCACATGCCATGATGAAGAATGTGCACTTTACCTTGTAGGTATTGGTGAACAGATAAAGGATTCATGTTAATTTACCTTACATGAAGGTAGTCATGGGCCTCAAAGACCTGGGTTTGGCTCATGACTTCATCACTTCCTGATGATGTAATCTTAGCAAGTTATTTACATCTCCATGTGGTCTCATCTATAAAATAGGGCAATAACATTATACTCATGATTGTGTGACAACTAAAAGAAAAAAAAATGTAATATTTAGCCCATAGTAAGCACTTAATGTTAGCTTTGCTAATAATAATGATAATAGTAACCTCTGGGAGGTCTAAGTAATTCAAGAATCGTTATTCATTACATAATGTAAAAGTGAGTGGTGAGTCTACAAGTGATGAAGACAGATAAAGAATTTTTGGAAACTCTAGATAAGCTAATTGTTGAGGAAAATTACTTGCCAAGGCAAATATTCAGTATGGATGAACCTCTTTATTCTGGAAACAACTGCCTGAATGGACTTTCATCCATAAGGAGGCCAAGTCAATGCCAGGTTTCAAGGCTTTTAAGGACAAGATAATAGTCTTACTTGGGTACAACGTTGCAGGCTACAAATTGAAACCCTTGTGATCTGGCACAGTGAGAAGCCATGGCCTTCAAGCATATTGATAAGCACATACTGTTAGTGTACTGCAGGAGCAGTAAGAAGTCAAGGATGACTCAGCTCCTCTTCCAAGATGCCCCTCTGAATTGTTATGCCAGCCAACTGGAGAAGTACTGTTTGGAGAATTACATAGATTTTGCTTATTGATAATGCTCCTGGATGTCCTCCTTTTATTGGTGATCTTCATCCCAATATTCAAGTACTATTTCTCCCTCCAAACACAACCTGCTTGATCCAACCAGTGGATCAAGGAGTTAAAACAGCTCGTAAGGCCTACTACCTCAGAAGGACCTTTGCCCAGTCTGTTGCTACAACTGAGAAAGACACTGAGAAGACACTGATACAATTCTGGAAGGATTACAAGATCAATGACTGCAACAAGGACCTTGCTTGGGCTTGGGGTGATGTCACCAAGGAGTGTATGAATGGCACCTAAAAGACAACATTCAAGAAGTTCGTCCGTGACTTCAAAGGAATTGCCAAGGATGAGGAGGCTGCAAAAATCAACAAGGCTGTGGTTGAGATGGCAAACAATGTTAACCTGGGTGACATTGAGGAACTTCTAGAAGTAGTTCTTGAAGAATTGACTAATGAGTAGTTGATGGAATAGGAACAAGAATGCAAAGCTGAAGAAGAGTCAAGAGAAAAGGAAACTTCAGGTGAAAAAAATGAACAAGAATTCTCAAGAAAATTCATGGTGAAGAGTTTAGCAAAAGCTTTTGCAGGCTTCAACAGCTCCTTTAAAAAATTGAAAATATGGTTCATGGTACATTATCTGTTTACAAGAAAATCTGTGATTTAAAAAAAAGGAAACCAAGCAAACCAAAATGGATGTATTTTTGAGAGTGACATCTTCTCAAGAAATGCCTCAGGCAAGTCCTTCAAGGGGTATTCTAGAAAAAGGCACTGTTACCATAGGAGACGACAGCTTCATGCATGTTGTTGCCTCTAAGGAACTTCCAGTGGGACAAGATGTAGAGGTGAAAGACAATAATACTGTTAATCCTGACCCTCTGTAGGCCTAGGCTAATGTGTGTGTGTGTTTTAGCTTTTAACAAAAAAGTTTTAAAAAGTAAAAAAACCAAAAAACTTCTAGAATGAGGATATAAAGAAAGAAAATATTGTTTAGCTGTACAATGTGTTTGTGTTTTAAGCTAAGTGTTGTTACAAAAGAGTTGAAAAGTTAAAAAAAAATAAAGTGTATAAAGTTACCATAAGCTAAAGTTGAAGAAAAGTTATTATTGAAGAAAAAATATTTCTGTAAATTTGGTGTAGCCTAAGTGTACACTATTTATAGTCTACAGTGGTATACAGTAACGTTCTAGCCTTCGCATTCACTCAACACTCATCACTGTCTCACCCAGAGCAACTTCCAGTCCTGCATGCTCCCTTTTTGGTAAGTGCCCTATACAGGTATACCATTTTTTTTTATCTTCTATTCCATATGTTGACTGTACCTTCTCTATGTTTAGGTATATTTAGATATACAAACATTTACCATTGTGTTACAGTTGCCTATAATACTCAGTACAGTAACATTCTCTACATGTTTGTGGCTTAGGAGCAACAGGCTGTACCATATAGCCTAGGTGTGTAGTAGGCTATACTATCTATGTTTGTGGAAGCGCACTCTATGATGTTTGCAAAATGTCGAAATTGCCGCGCAATATATTTCTCAGAACCTATCCCATCGTTAAGCGAGTCATGACTATTTAATAATTAAGCTCCACAATGAATGGGTCAAACAATAAGTAAATTACTAGTTGAGAGTGAGGAGAGATCAGTGAGGGCTTCATTCAAGAGAGATTCATGGAGATGGCAGGGCTTGAGCAGAACCTAGAGGACAGGAAAGTGGCATCAAAAAACTGAATAAAAAATTCTAGGAGAAAGTAACACACCTGCTCTCTGTCTTGGGAAAAAGTACTTTCTGTGCCTGCTTTTCTCCACATATGAAAAGAACAGTTCGCAGTTTTGTGTCTTTTAAAAAAGCACAGCATACGAACCCTGAAAAAACATCTAAAACATACAGGAAGAAACAAAACCCACCATGATATTTTCTCATTTGCACTTAACTTAGAGTTTGGGACCTTTTTCCTGGTGTAGGTGTTGCCGCAGGCTCCAGACATTCTTAACTTGATTGGATCCCTGCAGTGCAGTCTACTTCAGACTACCTTTTTTTAGACTGCTTGAAAGTTTTTCAATTTATTCAGCAGAATATATCAGGCTGTCAGCTTTGGAGAACTAGTGCCTGCAGAAGATATATCTTTCCTCTGCAGGTGGCACTGGCTGCCAATTTTTCTTTGGTATGAGCTCTTGTTCCAAAGAAGTCCTCTGTGGTTTGAGCACCAGTCACATTTGAGTTGATCTCCTTTTCTGTCTACTGCTGTATCTGGATGATGGCTATACCTGCTGTGTGTGAGTGGGGAGAGGAGTCTATTGTGTTATTTCTTTGCTTTGTGATTAGCAAATTACTTTTTGCTTAAACTGGGTCATCTCATCTCTTTTTTCTTGCCCAAGCAATTTATCTGCCTCTGTCATTTCCTAGATGTTGATATCAATGTCACTTTGCTTCAGACGGTGTCCCTTGAGTCTTTGAAGTTCCTGCTATCTGTCTTCTCTTTGATTATTTGCTATCCACTCTGCAGAATGGTTTCACTCTCTTCCTGCTGTCCATCCTCATCACATAAGCTTTCTGGTTCAGCTGAACTGCCATGAGCCATCCCTGCTGGGCTACAGGGAGGAAGCAGAAAGATTTCCTCAGGGATTGTCAGAGTCTTCTAGTAGGTGCCTTCCTTTACCCCCGATAGCACATGACAGAGCCTGAAGGGAAAACATACCCACTGCTGTCAGTTTTACTAAGTGGACTTTATAATGTGCCACTGACATCAAAAGTAATAATGGAAGAAGGGAAGGACTTCTCTTTTGTTTCAAGTTTTCCTCTTCTACTTTCTCTGCTCTTTCTGAATGTCAGTTTTCTTTTTCTCTTCTGCACTGCACATTATGAAGAGATTAGTCAGTTAAAAACATTTTACCAAATGAGTTATAGTTCCAGGCTTAGTTTTGTTTTGAGGCTTACTAAAGTTCTAGTAATGGAACAGTCCAGAAGAGGCCATTGAACTTCTTTCCCATATTTCTAGGAGGGAGGTCCCTCAAGAATCCCAGACAGGTGGGTTTTGAGGCTATTTATAGGTATCTTGTATAACATTCAGCAGGAGGAGATTTGGCTTATGGTAGATGGGTCTGTATTTAACAAGTAACAGTAGTAATGAGGATTGTACACTATTAATAAAAAAAGCTAAGAAAAGGACTAGAGAATTATGGTAGCTAATGGTGTGAGGAACATTTACTATAAACCTGATTTTATGACACATTTTAGAAGAGCAATTTGATCATAAATATTCACTCTCCTGTGACATGTTGCACATAAAGTCTGATCTCAGGAACATTTTTAAAATACCTTTTAAAATTATAGGAGACAAGAAAAGATAGCTTTCATATGCAAGGGAAGTTCTCTTAGGTTTTTGCCACCAGTGGAGTAGGAACCCTCAATCAAATTATTTCTACTAAAGATTTACCCTTAGGGAAACTCATAGTAAAGTGAAAAGTTCACCTCTCTAAGAATATTTTAGCTTCTATAAAAAGATAAGATATTTGATCAGGTGATAAGTGGTTCACAGGTGATTCGTTTTTAGATTTCATTATAATCAAAGGAATTTTTTTTTTTTTTTTGCTATTTCTAGAGTTAAAGTGTTTGGTTTTTGAGTCATAACATATTTTCTGCTCACAGGTGATGGCAACCATTATCTCAGTTTTCCTTGGAGGTGCTAATATTAGTGAAAACTCCTTCACTCCACCCCAGGCATTATGAGCTGGACCATAATTTCAAGCATGGCAAGTAAAACTAGTACAGAGATATTTTCCTGCTATACTTCCTTACTTCCTCATGGCATATTTTAATCTGAGATTAAATAACCATGGCTTCCTTTAAACCAGAAACATACAGGAGAACCTAATTGTATTGTCACTCAAATTGCTGTTTTTCTTAGATCTCAGAAGCAATTCCTTATTCAGTCTGAATTGGGCAATGAAGAAATGTGTTGAAGAAGGGAAGATAAAAGGGATATTAATAAATATTAAGTCAATCTTTATTGTGGAACTTACTATTTTTTGCTTTGTGTATATTCCCTAAACATAAAGCACACTTGTATTCAGAATAAGTATTAAAACAGGAAAACACATCCCAACAGTGTGTTTATATGTGTGTATGTATTCATAGACCTTATTTGTGAGTTATTTGATATTTTTTATTCTGTTTCTTATTTCTGCCATTTTTGCAGTCCAATGATTTATAAACTATTTTAGTAGCGCATCTGTTGGTAAAACAATTTTAGTGTGTACTCCCCAAATATCTTTTTTTTTTTTTTTTTTATGCCTACAGCACCTGGTCTTTCTAGGTGGTCTCCCATCCAAGTACTAACCAGGCCCAACCCTGCTTAGCTTCTGAGATCAGAAAGGATCGGGCATGTTCAGGGTGGCATGGCTGTAGCCCAAATATCTTTATGTACCTTTATTTGCTTGTATATTAAACATATTTACCATTATACTAATATACTGTGTGCATTAAAAATCATACACAGAAATAAATACAAAGTAGATTAAACACAAATCAATAAATTATTTAAAACATCTTACCAATTAATGATGTTATCATTTGTTAATAGTTTGCGGCATTGCAAAGAGTTAAGACGAGGGTAATTGTTAACCAGAGTAAGTATAACTCTATATTTCAAAAAATTTTTTTGATAAATTCAACTTACTTTTGGTGGCCAGATTTTTATTGTTTTTATTTTATAAGGAAAATTTTATGTAAGGAGTGTGTCAGTTCTGATATTTATTATCCACCCATGTTTACATTCTTAGTATTGTATTCAATCTATGGTCTTTGCAGGAGCATTTTGAAACTACTTGTACAATTTATAAGAGTTCTTTTATTAAAACTAGAAAAATCCATATCAACACAGCTCGTCACACTTCAATTCCTCTATGTCCACCACACTACAAGCAAAAAAGGCAGGTGAGGCACCAGTTTTAACCCTTCCACATTGGAGAGCAGTTCTTTTTCTCAAGATACCTCATCTCCTATTTGAGATGGCAACCATCTGATACATGGATGGTTGAGAATGTGGGCGTTTGTCTGAATATTAAGTGCTAGAAGTTGATAAAGCTTAATCTTCTTTTTTTATGAAAAAATAAATAGAAATATTAATATTTTCTTTTCAACTCATATGAATTGCCTTGTGTACCCCCTGATAGTGAGGATGCCATGATTTTTAATAATATAATAAAGTTGATAGGTAATTAAAACTCTATCCATTTAGGGTGAGTCTTGTCTTATGGTAATGGACATAGAGTAAAGACCTGTGTCATAGTCAAGAAATCTGAATAGGTCCTCAGTAAGGTAGCTGTAACTCCTGATGACTATTCAGAATCACCTCATTTAACTTTGCTATATTGTATGAATTCCATTAAGGGCAACTTTTTAGGGAAGAAAAGCCCAGCAATCAAGTTCTAATTAACCTGTTTAAAGTACAGATTAAGATGTATTTGCTAAAGTATGGTGTTAAATCCATAAATAATATCTATGAGAAATGCTATCAGTCTCTCACGGATCTAATGTGTCCAGGTAAAATAAAATACCCTGGAACTGAGTTTGTGAGCTGCAAGGTCATTCTAATGAAGATATAGCTACAAATGCTCTGAGATTGTTGAAGAGCTGAAACATTTAGTAATGTAATTGATCTTGAAAGACTGGTTCAAGAAAAATGGGCATAAAAGAGATTAAAGGTGTTATTTTGGAAAGATAAATCATCTAAAACAAAACTTATACTTCCCCTTGATTTTAGATTGCTAAAATGACTTGTTTCTTACATAAATTTGGAGGTCACCATTCTACATAAGTATAGGATTAAAATTAATTTCTTTGCAAAATATTTCTTTATAATTTCTTTTTAAAACCTTAGGGTGCAACCTACTTAACTCTGAGAAAGATATAGCAATGGCTTCCCCTAATCCAGAGATAAGTATGAGACCGTCTGTTTTCTCTATTTTTTCCCTCTAAATATTCTGTACTTGCCTTCTAATTTTTGAAGTATAAGCTGTAGTAGAAGCAGTGGCTATATGTTATAGAAACAACAAAAGGCCCCCCGATGTTATTTGCAGGAAGAATTGATGTTAAAACTATCTTTGGATTATGATTTAGGAATTTTTTGAGATGTATCCAAACTATTCAAGTTTATTTGTACAAAAGAGGCTAGCTAGCATCAGGAGGTGCAACTTCTTAAGACAGAAAGAAGTCTGTTAAATTTGTATCTTACACCTCTTTTTGTGTCATTGTGTAGAATCAGCAAGTGAATTTGGGAATAGGTACAATGAAGACTCATATTTTCAAAAGCTTCTTGTTAATAACATTCTCTCTGACTTAGTTTGTGAGGCTGAGGCATTATAAAGGTTTCACATATATATATTTCTTTCACATATTATACGTTCCTTGGACATCAAGCAGATTTTGAGAATCACATTTTTTATTTTTTCTCACAGTGCTATTTAGCTTTTGTTCCTTTAGCATTTAAAAAAAAGTATCAAAATCTATTAATGCTTTCTGTGACCTTTCTACAGATGAAGGTAAGGCAATTAAAAAAATTCCCCCCAAATTGATTTAAATTACTGTTACAAGAGTACTGAGTGAACTACTGTACAATAGAATAGAAGCAGGTATTTGACTTACCAAAAATTAAGGCTTAATTAATAGGCTCATATTGATTATTGATTGGTAGCAAAACTTTGGAAATGTCCATGAAACTTTATATTCTGGAAATTGCTGGAAATATGAAGGAAATTAAAATTAAAAGTCTTACAAAGGATTTTTATTATCTAAACCCAATATTTTTTCATTGGTAGAGTAATTTATAGCCTCTGTAGAGACTCTTCCATTTTAATGGTAAAAATAGTGGTTGCTATGTAATGTTTCCCATCAGAATTATGAGATCTCCAGCCCCACCCTCAGAAATTCTAATTCAGTGATCTGTTGGTGGTAGTCGAGAGGGCAGGAATCAATATTTTAAACCTTTCCCCATGTGATTCTGGTAATAAGCCATATTTTGGATTTAAGAATAGAGGTGGTCAGATTTCCTACTACAGCAATTAGGAAAAAAACTTCATGTTTTTAGAAGGGCAGAATTTCAGGCAATTATAGTATCAGTACATGTAATAGAGGACATTTACTTCAGTGGGTCTATTGCTTATTACAATATTCCTGGCAGAAACAATATGACTTTGTTCCCAGATGACAGGGACTTAATGAGAGGATATGAGAAGACAGTCACAACACCTCAGAAAAAGAACTAGAAGAATGCCTAACTTTCTGATCTTTGTGGATTGTAGGCAGGAAGACAGAGGGAGATGGGAAAGTCAGTCAACAGGGTATCTAATTCCTTTCTCCGCATTAAACTTTGATGTAGAAGAGTTTTGCTTTGGTTCAGTCACAAAGTTGCTGGAAGTGGCCCAGGGATATTGAAGTGCGTGGCTCACTTCTCTGGACTTATTAGAAAGACTGCAAGAATTTAGGAGAAAACCAGCCTTTAGCTCAGCGACACAGCATATCAAAACACAAATGGCATAAGTAAAAAAGAACAGTTAGAAATGTTGAAATTCAAGTTTTGGGACTCACACATGTATAATTATCATATGTGAAATTCCAAAGTGCGGAGGTGCTAGATTATTATATACTAATTTACAAAAGAAATGGAAAATACCAAATTTTACACTCCATAGACCTCTCATCTAGGGGTCTCTCATTTACAGCAAGACTATAAAATGGTAGAAAAAGTAAACAGATTGTTGAGAAGGGGAAAGAGATGTGTGTGTGTGTGTGTGTGTGTGAGTGGGGACGGTTCTATCTCCTTCACTTCAAGTTCAGTTTGGGAACAGGCTTCAATGGGACAACTCAGAGAGTTTGAAAGGTGTTCCCAACACTTGGGTACCACAGAGAACTCTGCCTATTTGTGATAGCAGGGTAAAGGTGGCAGCATGAGAACTGACTAACACTTCCAGAGCTTATTGGGACAAAAGATGTATGAGTGTTTCCCATGGTGGTCCAAGTAGGAAGCTCTTGCTCAGAGTTGGTAAGAAGAAGGGTCTTTTACTAGTGAAAGTCCAAATTGAATGAGCCACTCTGAAACTCAGGGGCTTCAGAAGGGCAGTGGTCCATCCACATGTCTGTAGGGATTAGAAATGGAGATTCTCAGTGAAGGCAATCTCCAAGGAACCCTTGAGATCCCCAGTGAGGAAGAGTCAGTATTAAACACTTCCCCAGGTAGCTGGCTCACCAGAAGGCAATGGTGCCTGCTATTGTCTGTGCCCTTTTCCTTAATCCTTCCTCTCTCTGAGCCCAATCTTTGAGAGTTCTAAATCTTGATTACTAAGCTAGTGGAAGAAAATGAGTAGGATTAAACATGGAAAGAGGAGGACACTACACCTCTTTTCTATTGCAAGTGGCTAGCCCAGAATCTAGCAAGAGGAAGGAGAGAAGATGCTAGTTAAGATCACATTCTGAGTTTTCATCATCATGTATAATAGCTTACTCTACTAAATTAGAATGCTTTGTGAATTGTAATGACTGAAGGATTGCTTATAAGTGTGAAAGAGTCTTAAGTACAGGAGGAAGAAGACTTTCTTAATCTAAAAAATGTTTTAAAAGGAGGATTAAAAAAAAGTTGTATTTTGATCATACCAATATATTAGTTTCAGATAGGCTGGTTATTAAGGGGATCTGGAAATGTATGTGTATCCTGGGGAGAGCTGAGAGGCACAGAAAGGGCTGGCAGGAGGTGGCGTCTGGGGGTGACAGTATTCTGATACTGGAGGCAAATGTGTGAGTTCAAGGACTTCAGTGATGAGCCAGCGATTCTTACCTCCCACCAAAAAATAAAAATAAATATTATCAAATGTTGATCTGAGTAGTACAAAAAACCCAGACCAGTTGCTCTGTAGAGATTACCTTTAGATCCCTTTCCCCAAATCTGATGCCTTGTATGTCACAACCCTTCCCATTCCTCTGATGGCATCTTGAAGAGAAGAGGAGGGATGAATGGAACATTGAAGATTTATTGGAGTCATATAAACAGAGACTGAGTCACATGAAGAGAGAGCTTTGATTATTAGGTCAAACTAAGGTTACTGCATAGGACAAAACTTTAGTTTTTTCATGCTAAATAATTGCTGGTAGTGGTGGTATTTGTAATTATAGTAGTGAAGTGCTGTGGTCACAAAAAAGATAAAAATAAGATAGGAAGAAAAAATAGGGCAGTATGGGTAAATTTTTTACTTTTCTTGATTTCCGGTTTGCTTCTTTGTTCATTTGTTTTTGTAGTGTTTCATTTGAGGAAGAAGATAAATCAGGCAACTGCTGTGGTACAAGCTCAATATTTTTTACTTTCACTGATTTTAGGATAGTATTAAGAATCTTACTTTGCTTCTTGGGGAAGAGAAGCAAGAATCTGGTGTGGGAGAGAAGAAAGACTGCATTAAATGAGAGAGAAGAAGTCGTAGAATGGTTAGTATTTTTATACTAAGCAGTCAAAAATAACCAGTGGTTCTTTTGAATTATCTCTGTTTTGACTGGGTCAAGAGCCAAGTGTGTTTAGTTTTTGCCACCACATGCTTTTTCAATAAGAGAAAGGAGAAGGGGGAGAAGTTGATTGATTGATTATTGTAAAAAAATAGTTTTCCTTGATTTTATTTCAAGATTGGAGGCAAAGGTATTGGAGATACGCAGAAAAAAAAAAAAAGATGTTAAATTATTCTTACTTAACACTTTTGTTTACATGGCTTTTTTTTCTTTTGAGGAAAAAAAAAAAACTGAGAATTCTAACTTCACCACAAAACACGAGTCTACAAAACTTCCTGGATTTTCGGAGAGAACCACAGGATTCAAGCACTCTGAATGACCTTAGAAGTGCAGCTACCTTGTTTTGGCTGCAGAATGGCAGGATGTCTATAAGAGTCATGGATATGGATTCTTTTAAGAAATCAATCCCTTTGGGTGGTCAGACTATATTACAACAGACAAGGCATGACCTTTCTTCTGATTAACCTATTTATTTTTTCCTCCTCTGTTTGTTAAAGAGTGTATTCTTAAGCTGGGGAGGGTAATAGATGCATATTATTTAGATCTAACAAATGATTATGTGGCTCTTTTTCTAGAACACTTTGATGGATTTTTTTCTTTGTTTGTTTTAACTTTGAGGCTTATGTTTTTTAAAAAAAGAAAGACAAAAAGAAAGAAAAGGAGAAACATTTCTGTATGAGTTTATTGGGACATACATGATTTTGTATCGGTATTTATCTAAAAAACCATTAAGCATCTTGATTAGTTTAGGAGATGATGTAAAGATTGCTATATTAGTGGTTGCTGTAACTGAACACTATGTGCAGTATTTGTCACGGTAAAATGCACTTATTAGAAAATATGGGAAAATTATTATACACTGCAGTGGTTGATACAGCCCAGGTATTGGATATAATGATATTTCTCTTAAACAAAAGTATTCAAAATGATAGCTACTATAGAAGGGATGGTAGCTCACTTGTGGTAGATGTGACCACAAAAAAAGAAAGCATGAGATTTCTTAGGCCATACATAGAGATAATTTTCCTTGCTGAATGGTCATACTTTATATATATTAATGACTTTTACTATCACCTTAAAGTTGAGAGAGCACCCTTAATGAGTTAAAAAAAAAAAAACCCTCAGTATTCTAATTAACATGGTATATATTTTAGAAGGCTACTTAAACTGGAAGGTTAATATTAACATTTAATATATCAGAAATAAAGATAACATGATGCCACTTGAGTCAGGAATGCATGTGTATCTTCAAATTGTATCAAAAGAACCAAAGTGGGCTTTTATTGCAGACTGATTTTTCTGGAAATAGATTTTGTACGGCATACTCTGTTATACAACAGCTGCTTATTTCAGCCTGATTATTCTACTTGTTTATTTTTCTCCATGGCATCCTTAGGAAGCCTGTCAAGAGGATTTCTGACCAAAAGAAAAAAAAAATGGTACAGAAATCCAGCTATCAAAAACACATGTGTGATCTTACCATGCACTGGGGTCAGCAGGGGTCTTTGGGAGGCAGGCTTGAAGTGACACTGATGGGTCCTAGAATGT
>NW_011888845.1:7608641-7634416 GCF_000151845.1 Pteropus vampyrus | reverse complement strand
GGATTCAAGCACTCTGAATGACCTTAGAAGTGCAGCTACCTTGTTTTGGCTGCAGAATGGCAGGATGTCTATAAGAGTCATGGATATGGATTCTTTTAAGAAATCAATCCCTTTGGGTGGTCAGACTATATTACAACAGACAAGGCATGACCTTTCTTCTGATTAACCTATTTATTTTTTCCTCCTCTGTTTGTTAAAGAGTGTATTCTTAAGCTGGGGAGGGTAATAGATGCATATTATTTAGATCTAACAAATGATTATGTGGCTCTTTTTCTAGAACACTTTGATGGATTTTTTTCTTTGTTTGTTTTAACTTTGAGGCTTATGTTTTTTAAAAAAAGAAAGACAAAAAGAAAGAAAAGGAGAAACATTTCTGTATGAGTTTATTGGGACATACATGATTTTGTATCGGTATTTATCTAAAAAACCATTAAGCATCTTGATTAGTTTAGGAGATGATGTAAAGATTGCTATATTAGTGGTTGCTGTAACTGAACACTATGTGCAGTATTTGTCACGGTAAAATGCACTTATTAGAAAATATGGGAAAATTATTATACACTGCAGTGGTTGATACAGCCCAGGTATTGGATATAATGATATTTCTCTTAAACAAAAGTATTCAAAATGATAGCTACTATAGAAGGGATGGTAGCTCACTTGTGGTAGATGTGACCACAAAAAAAGAAAGCATGAGATTTCTTAGGCCATACATAGAGATAATTTTCCTTGCTGAATGGTCATACTTTATATATATTAATGACTTTTACTATCACCTTAAAGTTGAGAGAGCACCCTTAATGAGTTAAAAAAAAAAAAACCCTCAGTATTCTAATTAACATGGTATATATTTTAGAAGGCTACTTAAACTGGAAGGTTAATATTAACATTTAATATATCAGAAATAAAGATAACATGATGCCACTTGAGTCAGGAATGCATGTGTATCTTCAAATTGTATCAAAAGAACCAAAGTGGGCTTTTATTGCAGACTGATTTTTCTGGAAATAGATTTTGTACGGCATACTCTGTTATACAACAGCTGCTTATTTCAGCCTGATTATTCTACTTGTTTATTTTTCTCCATGGCATCCTTAGGAAGCCTGTCAAGAGGATTTCTGACCAAAAGAAAAAAAAAATGGTACAGAAATCCAGCTATCAAAAACACATGTGTGATCTTACCATGCACTGGGGTCAGCAGGGGTCTTTGGGAGGCAGGCTTGAAGTGACACTGATGGGTCCTAGAATGTATTCAGAACTCTGACCACTCTCCTGGGAGTGTTGGCTTTTGAACTGAGCAGGATTAAGTACTTTATAAGGATAGAGGCTAGTACTGTCAAGGGAGTGATAGCATGGCTCAGCTAATCTGTTACCCAGAAAAGAAATGAGAGTTATTATGGCTTTATATTTGAGATTTTGTTTGATATGTTTTGGTGGCAGAGGAAGTACAGTATTGCCCTGAGTTCTGCATAGTTAAACCATGAAGATTTAAAGAGGGAATCTTTTCAAAATTTTGTCTGAGCAAAGGGCAAATAGGTATCAATCTTCCCAGATGATAATAACACAAAGTGCCAATATATTTGTTTTTTTTATATATTTGATTTAAGCATACAGATAATTTAATAGTATCTAAAAATGAGATATTATTTATAAAGAATATACATGACATATTTATAAAGAAAATGATAAAAGCTTCTAAATTCTTGCCTCAGCTTATGTAAGAAGTATATAAAATATATTAGAATGAACATATACTGTGATATTAGTATTTGTGTTGTGGCATGGGTCCAAAAGAATGGACTAACCAGATGAGGATGCCTTGGTGGAATTCAGCCACAGTGTCAGGAAACAAAAGCCCAAGTTGAAGTGAGGTTTTCTCTGGGCATGGAGATTAAGGAGCATTAATAATGCAGCCAGTGGAACCAAGGGGAAAAGAATGCCCATTTAATCAATATTTGTTTTACTTTTCAAAGAAAATGTCTTCTTTGAAGCAATTTTATTTGACACTCATGAGATTTTTTTAATAGATAAATTTTACATATTATTTCTCCTTTTTCCTCTTATCCCATCCGATACCTTGTGTTCAACTACTCCATCTGGTGACCACTATTACAGATTTCTTAAGTATCCGTCTATGGTAGATTGGGTCTCAAAAGATGGGCACATATCCCATTTTACATGCTCCTTTGCAATGTGACTTTGCTACTCCCCCATTAAGAGAAAGAATCTATTTCCCCTCTCCTTGAATCTGGGCTTCCCACTGTTCTAAACTCTTTATAAGAATTAATTCATTTGAGCTTTACAAGAACCATGTGAAGAGGTACTTATTATCATCCCCATTTTATAAATGAGACAAAGTTAAAACCCAAATGGTTACTTAGGAACAATATTCATAAACTAGAAATTACAGTAGCTACAGGAAGAAGTAGAAATTTTAATTCACCCCATAGTGCATAACAGATGAAGAGGATCACTAATAAATTGATGGTTGATTATTATTAGTATTTCAAATATTTTATTTCTGCTATTTTAATTGTGTATTCTTATTTTTTGTCTTACATTTTTTCTAATTCTCAAAAATGATATATTCATTGTTTCAAAAATACATTTCCCATTTTTCTTTTATCTTATAGTTTTGGTATAGTTTTCTTTTTAAATCTTTAATTCTGTTTCTAAACCTTAATCCCACATATTTTTACATTTTCAGTTTTCAAATTCACATTTAATAAAATCCATTATCTCTTTTGCATTCCTTTCTTTTTATTCTATTGGTATAGAGACTTTCCATCTCATATCTCTTATATCACTATTTTTAACTCCTAATATTTAATTCTAATTGGGATTTTAGTTCTTACTTTTTAAAAAACTTTTACTTTTATACTTATAGTACCTTAATCTTAATATGGTTTTAATCTGTTAACTTTTTTCTTGTCTTCATGGCGAAAGTTCTTGATAAATTTCCTAATTTGTCTCTCTCACTAACAACATAATCTATTACACAAGATTTATACCCAGAAGCCGGTAAGCTTTCACCTTAAATTGGATGAATTTAGCTTTTAAGATCTGAGATAAGGTCCTAGACCTGAAACGATGAATTTGATAGATTTTAAGCTATCAGGTTGTACCTTTGAGATCCATTATCCATCCTATATTATGAAATGTGGCCAGTTGGAATAATGAAAGAAAGGATACTTATGTAGTGGCTTTACTTGAGTTTTTATATTATACAACTACAAAAGAAGTTAGAACATTCAGTTCTCAATATTCAGTGTTTTAGGTTTTTTATTGTTCCTGGTGATAGGTGAAAAGGTAGGCCAGGGTTTGCTGTTGAGCTTATCTGACGGATTTTTCTTAACCCTTATCACTGCAATCAAGGTGCACTCTCTATTCTGGGTACAGATTGGTTCTCTTTTTGATGATGATTTAATTTATTTTATGCATCTGTGTGACTGAGTTCACCAGTGGTCACTGACTACCAGGACTGATGTCAAGCTAAAGGAGACGTTTCCTGGAGTGATTGCAGGTCTGTGGGCCTTCCCCCTTACAAGAAGATACAGGAACAGTACTGGAGACTTTAGCCAACTTTCCTCCCTAAGAACCAGCAATATAGATTATTTAATGTTAAGCCTCCTCTGCTTATATTATCTCAAAATGGATGCACTGGACTAAATATTAAAAGATGATATCCCTGATTTTTATCTTTGGGAAAAAAATAACAGAACAAATATTACCCATGCTTAGATTAATGAAATTAAAAGGCAGAGAAGATTATGATGAACGAAGGGGTTTTAAAATATACTGGTCACCTCCTGTTATCACAATTCATGGTGTAGCTTAAAGAGAAATTTCATTTATTTCCTGTCAACATTTGATAAATTAAAAATGGTTTGATGCATTGGTATCCTAGAAAATGTGGAAATCACCTTTTAGTGCTTGCTTTGACAAAGACTTCTAGGTAGCAAATAAAACAAAAGAATACAAAACAAAACAACAACAAAAACAAACTAGTTAGTGCTTGACCCTTGAAACAAAAATCAGAAGCATCCACTTGTGATTTTATCAAATTTAAATCCTAAAACCTTCTAAAAAACATGCCTTCTCATATTCTGTAGTTGATTTAAGAATTTGAGATATTTGTAGAAGGTCTTAGTTCTTTTGAATTTTTCAAAGACTTCACATTGTGTGTTCTATCTTTGTCCATTCTTGTTTATTAATGTCAGATTTTACCTAAATATAGTCCATTCTTTTGTTGTTTTTAAAGAAAAAATACACAGACATATTTATGTATAATAAATTCCTTTGACAATATTGGCCATATGCTTCTTGGTGAATTGTAAATTTGATATTTTGTGTTAAAATCCCTTCTAAGAAGCAGGCAAGATTTAGGCATGGCTATTCCATTATTGACTTACCATACTCTATATCACATTATGGAAACATCTTCACCATAAAATAAGATTGTTTGCAGTTTTGACATTATAGACAAGAATTAATTGACCATTAATTTGTGGACAAGACTTGATTGTGGGCAAAACTAAATTGATATCTCCCCATTCATGTTTATATTAAATCGTGCCTTAAATATTATGGTGAGAGTTGGGGTTATTAATGATCTTTTGATTAATAAGATAACAGTTGCTTTTGCACAGTAAAGAGAGATAGAGTTCTGATTCTCCTCAATTTTACCACAATATCTTGATGTTTTAGATTAGCGAGAAGCATACTCTCACATAAAATAATAAATGTGATGATGACAGTGATGGTGACATGATTTTATTTTGGCACTTTGAATATTTATTGAAGGAAATGAATGAAATCATACTTTTGTACTCGCTCAACAAATTATTACCTAATCTAAAAAAACCCATATCTTTTTAAAAGGCTTAAAACACTATAACAATAACATTAGGCTAACATTTATTGACTACTTCACATGTATCAGGAACTTCTCCTAGGGCTTGATTATCTTAATTTTCACAACAACCTTTTTAGAAAGATGTAATTATTCCCATTTTTTAAATGAAGAAACAAGTAGAGACAGATTAACTTCTTAAATGTCACACAATAAGTGTCTGTGTTACAATTCAAAACCCAGATAGTTTGATACCAGAAAGCAAATATATACAGTATGATAGAAAGCTAAAGACTTGGTAAAAGCTTAGTGAAAAATTAACTTATGTCAAATAAAAATATGTGATAATATCGCTAAAATAATTCTGGTTTTTATTTTAATGATGAGGCAGTATAGGTCCTCATTAGTAACAGCCTCCCTTAGTTACAGGTGCTTGATATACTATCATTTTTTTTTTTTTTATAGGACCAGTGGAAATGATATGGCTCTCTTTAGTTTCTTCGTCATCAAAACAGTGGAGTTCTGGTTTGTTTCAAAAGTTGTATTTTAGATTCAAAGGACACACTAAAAATTTTATTTTCTTTTTGCACACACCTTTCTTTGATGCTTCCTTAATAGGCAACACATCTGCCGTTGGCTTCTTCAAAGAGAGTTTTCACAGAAAAATTAGAAACGTTATTTCTTTTATCAAAGTTAGTAATAATAATTTCAAATATCATATTTGCCAGAGGATCGAAGCCAGTTTGAAAAATTAAAATAATATAGTGTTCTTCTAGAATTGTTTACTCATTTATTCCTTTGCAATTATTTCAAACTCTTTTTATTCTTTGTATGCTTATTCTCAGCCTTTGCTAAACTGCTGGTACTATCTGTAGAAACACTACTGATAATTTTCAGACATTACACCATTCACGTTTAATTAGGCCAGAGATATTTAAAGTAATATCTACAGGATCTTTTTCTGGTTCTTCTAGCTATATCTTAAAATCTCAACAAAAAAATTATAGGCTCTATTAATAGGCAGGAGAGTGTTCCTATTGATTCATTTCCACAGTTTAGAATGGCATCTTCAAAAGTGCTTCCAATGTAAAGATAGAAGATTGACTAAAATTCCTTGAGATATCACTTTGTGACATTTTAAAGGTGTGTTGGTATTAGAAACATCAAATTGGTACTGTGTTTAACTCTGAATCTGCTGGAATGGTTCTGAGTTCATGCTCTGCTCTGTAGGTATTTTCATCTAGTGCTGCTTCTACTTTTCCAGAGAATGGTTCTAGGGAAGTACATGCTAATCATCTAATTCAGGGTATATATTTTCTTTTCTGTTAGTCCTGTTATTTTCATCATTGTCACTGAACAAAATGACTGAATCATTTAAGTCCAACAGACTTTTGAAGCAGAAGACAGAGGAGACAGATATGTGCTATAGTGATATTTCTACTGCATTTTCCTTTTAATTTCAGGCTTCAGTCATGATTCACACTCTTGTTTTCTTCATTATAGGTACAACATCGTGGGGCCAATTTAATCTTACAGGATCAGTTTCAATTGTTTAGACAGAAGTGGGTATTCTTTCCTTTGGGCTACTGACTTCAGTACTCCAATCTGTATATCATCATGATGAAACGTCCTCCATGAAGGTTCTAGAATTTAATGCTGCATTTTGTGTATTTTAAGTTATCTCTAATTATTGCTCAACATATTAGATCCAGTTAGGTGGCTTTCTAAAGTTTTAAAACGTCTAGTCTTGTGTCTTACACCTGCCTTCAAGATGAAATCACCAGAACTAGTAACAATTTTGGATCGACAGTTTGACTTTCAGGGAAATAATCTCCCTGTGGTGCTCTTGCTCTTGGGGGCCACCACCTTCCTCCTCTCATGCTGCTTCCTTCTCAACCTAAGGCTCAGACTCTGCTGTGATTGCCCACGGGCCGGGCAGAGGGGAGGGTGGACTGCGCTGCTGTGCTCCCGGGAGGATGGGCCGCGGCTCGGGATCCTTAGCCTTCAGGTTGGGGGGGTGCTTCCTGGTCCAGACGGGCCTAGAACAAAGTAGGCCAGGCGCTCCGGGGCCTATATGCAGACTGGCAGGCCGCAAGGCCAGTGACCTGGGCTGCGCCTAAGGCCGCTCCAGGGCACTGTGCGCAATGACGGCAGTGACGACGTCACTTCCCGGCCGGGTTCCTCTAGGCCCACGACTCCACATCCACCGCCCACCCAGGCCGCCTGAGAAGCTTTCTTGCTCCTCGCGCAGGCTGCAGGAAAGGAGGTTGAAAGTGAGCATACAAACACGCCTCTCAGTGGTTCCAGTTATAAAATGCCTGTGCCCGCAAGCAGGGACCTCGAGATCTTGGAGACCCTCACACGCTCTTAGTACTGTGCTTTTTTTGCCACTGCCGCTAAGGCGGTCCACCCGCCTAGCCCAGGTGTGTGTGCATCCGGCTGGGGCCTTTGAGACTGTCCATATGGACAGGGGCGGGTTTTCTCTGTCACCGCCTGCCGTCAGTCGTCACAGTGGAATCCTTAATATAAAACTGAATCTGCCATACAATTAACAAAGAGAAGGGCTGCAGGTCTAAGGCAGTCATTTATGATCGTTGTTCCTCAGCAATTAACTGACTTATATTTAACAATCTTGTCCTTATTAGCAACTTGGTCCATTCAGTTGCTTAAGCACGCACTTAGTAATTGATTTATCTGGGATGAAAGAACAATAAATTGTGTTACTCACAAAGGCCACTTCCAGACCCAAGCCTGAGAGGCCCCTGGCATGAGTTCTGCATGAGAGGAGCTGCACCACAACCTTATGGAAAATAAATTTATAAGAACATCTGCTCAGAACTGGCACAGTCTGACCTGTTAACTCTTGACATCCACTTTTGTAACAAATACTTCAGGCCCCAGGGAAGCGCTTCTCTATGACTCTTGTCCACTGTCTAGGATTGAAAGACAATCGAATCTCAATGCCATAAAGGTTTGTGGATTGTGCTGTTTCCAGGATAGGAGATACATGCTGCCTTGGAGTTCAAGAGGATTTGAGTGGGAGAGCACTTAGGAAAGAGAAAGACAAATAAATTAGTTTGTCTAAGACACTATCATTTCTTGCCGACTCTTCAATAATCACATCTACACCTTCCACTTTTGCCTCTCTTTAATCCATCTTCCAATTCTTTATAAGTGTAAATCCAGTCCTGTCACTTACCTAATTAAAACTCTAATGTCTTCAGGTTCTTTGTAACATACCTGGCCCACATAACCTTGTCTCATAGTGTGTCCCTGCCCCCAGAAACATCATGTTCCTGCAGATTGGCCTTCTCTTTGTTTCTTGAGAAACCCAAATTCCTTCCTGCCTTAGGGCCTTGCATATACTCACATACTGTTCTTGCTTTCCACCTAGCCTATCTACCTCACTGAATGAACTCCTTTCTATCCTCAGAGTTTAAAGCTCAGCTCCATGGGGAAGGCCATTCTGATATCCTGGTCCAGATTAGATTTCTCTAATACACTTTCACATTCTCTTAAATGCTCTAAAGGACTTATAACTTCAGTTGCATAACATTTTCTCCCAATAGTTGTCTAATATATTTCTTCTCTACAAACTAAAAGCTCCATGAAATCAGGGTTCTTTCATGTGTATCACCAGTCCTTAGGTTGATGTCTGGCACAAAGAATGCACTCGGTTTTCTTGGATGAAATATCAATTAATTGTGTTGCTCAACAATGCCACTCTTAGATTCAGGCCAGATGGCCTAGAGGAATGAATGAAGAATGCCACTAACCAGTTGTGTGATCTTTGGCATGTGTGGGTCTCAGTTACTTCATTTTAATTGGAGATGGTAATTCTTGTAAAATAGCTACACTATAGACGTGTTAGAACATTTGAAATTACACACACACACACACACACACACACACAGAAAAAAGATTTTTGATTAACGATAAAGGTTTACATCTGTGCTATCAAATAATAGATATAGCTGTAGTTTAGAATGAGTATAATATATAATCAGTTAGGGAGAAGTATCAATAAACTATTCAAGTGGGTTTAAAAAATACAAAGATTATTACTTCTCTTAACAAGAAGTCCAAAAGTAGGGAAAGCTCCAGGTGCTGGTTGACATGATTCTGGCTCTGCCTCTTTGCATTTTCTCTGTTTCTCTCTCCTCTATGGTAACCCTGTTTTCAGACTCACAGCATGATGGCTGTAGCAGTCTGGGCATAGCGTCCAGACACAACAACATCCAGATAAAGAACATCTATTTCTGTGAGTCTTGAAAAGAGGAGAAGATTCTTCCAGATGCCTCTCAGCCTAGGAGACTTCCTCTCTTGTCAGAATTGCATTACATTCCTCGTTTAAAACAAGCCCAGGTTGGGAAATAGGACTGTCATAGTTGGCTTCATCCAAACAGGCTTTAGCTTTTTGGTTGATAGTGGTGCCAGCCTCCCCTAAGTCATGCGAACCCATGGAAAAAGGGTGGATAACAGAATGACATTGTAATCGTTTCCAGAAGGAGGCAGGAGGCGTGAAGGCAACCAATAGTGTCTGTTATACAACATGTCAAATTTATATATTTAAAATTATTTTTCTTATTTATGGGGGTCAGAAGATCTACATCACATGGGTAGTATGGAAAGATGAAATATTGTAGTATTCCATAGTATTTTAAAGTACAAGATGTTAGGATTTTTAGCAAATGATATCACTAGCAAGCCAGTTGACACTTGTATGCAACAGTGAAGGAAGTTTCTCAGCTGTGTAGGTAAAAATCATGTCTGATTATAAGGTAGAGGGAAATATCAAATAACAAAGGGCTTCATAAGCAGTGACAACCATCAGGAATGACGTGCACCTACTCCCATGCTCATTGCAGACATGGCTGATTGGTCACACATACTCCTCGCTGAGAGTGGCTATGGTTTGGAGTCCTTTACAGAGAGCTCTTGACTACCAGCTGGAGCTGATCCTCTAAAGAAAGCCTATCTGTCATCTAATACAGAGATATATTACAGAACTAATTTTTTATGTTAAGAGCAGAACTGGTATCTATGAAGCAGAATGAAAAAAATTTCAATGTAATTTCAAATTAAAATAAACAAAGATATGGACCAAAAGCAGAGAAAATAGATATATGAGTAGTAGTTTTATGCAATCATGCTTTTGGTAAAAGTGGCCTTTGAATCATACCCTGCAGGATGCAGAGGTTTTATGGATCAGTGGATGAAAAAAGGAGGAAAAAAGGGCGACGGGTCAGAGCATTAGCCAAGACAGGTAGGTAATAATATCAATGCTGTTAAGATATTGAGATGAAAATGTGCACATCCTCAACCTTCTTTTCTCTGTGCCCTCTTCATTCACCCTGTGGCACTTTGTCCTCATTCAGATCCCCCTGTCAGCAAAAGATCTGACAATCTCATTTGTACTAAACAGCACATGACTGATAAAAGCTCAATGAGAAATCTTTCCTTGAGCTATTTTGAATATTTGTTAGAAGCAAAGCCTTAAGCCCCAGGTGTGAAGTTAATAAGGTATAATTTCACAAGCTTAGTGAAACAGGGGTAGGGAATAGGCAAGAAATATTTCAGTGACATAGAGCCCTCCCTCAAATCAAATCATACCATAGGACGGGGAGAAATACTGAATAATGTCAAAATGAGAAATATTTTGGGTAAAGACAACTTACTTTGCTTACAGTGCCCAATGCTTTTTTTAAAAAATGGCTTTATTGAGATATAATTGATATACTATACAATTCAATCTTTTAAAGTATACATTTCAATGGTTTGTAGTATATTAAGAATTCTGCAACCATTGCCAGTATCTAATTTTAGAACATTTTCATTACCGCCCCCCCACGCCCCGCCCCCCCCAAAAGTCTTGTACCCGTTAGCACGCTTTCTTCTTTCTTCCTCCAGTCCCTGGCAACCACTAATCTATTTTGTCTCTATGGGTTTTTTTTTTATTCCGATCATTTCATATAATGGAATCATATAATATATGACCTTTTGTGACTGGCTTCTTTCATTTAGCATAATGTTTTCAAGGTTTAGCCATGTTGTGGCAACTACCCACACTTCATTCCTTTTTATTATTAAATATTCCAGTGCATGGATATTCTACATTTTATTTATCCAATCTTCAATTGGTGGAAATGTGGGTTGTTTCTAGTTTGGGGCTATTTTGAATCACGTTGCTATGAACATTAGTGTACAAACTTTTGTGTGGACATATGTTTTCATTTCTCTTAGGTATATACCTATGAATGAAATTGTTGGGGCCTATGGTAACTCTGTTTATTAACCTTTTGAGGAACTGCCAGACCATTTCCAAAGCAGCTGCATCATTTTAAATTTCCACCAGCAATGTGTGAGGGTTCCATCCTCACCAACACTTGTTTTTGTATGTCTTTTTAAATATAGCCATGTTTGTAGATGTGAATGAAGTGGTATTTCATTGTGGTTTTGATTTGTATTTTCCTGTTAGCTTATCCAACACTCTTTTCTCCCTCCTCCTTTTGCCACAAGATGGACATAGTTCTATTGCTTTTGTCAAGTGAAATTTCTTCTGTTTTCCTTTTCTAGCTCACCACCAATAACAATTAACATAATGGATGGCAGCTTCCCTTTAAGCAATACTCATCCTGTTCTTGATTTTGATAGCTGATGCTTAAGATACATTCAGGTTGAGAACAGGATCACCATCCAAAAATGAAAATATAACTTTGTGTGTGGGAGCAGTTACCAATAAGTAGAAACTGAAAGTCACAGCTCTGTTCCACATGTCACTTCAACCCTAGTATATTGCTAAATGGCCCTTTGCTGTTATTTGAAATTATGGGAGAGCAGTCACTATTCTAAAACTCTTATAGTAAGTGAGAAATATCAATAGTCTACTCCATTTCCTTAGATCTTCAGAACATTTGTAGCATTTCAACATTGTAGGAAATCTTCATACTGCTTTCGTTTTCATTCATCTCCAGCCAGAGGGAACTTAACTGCAACTGATACCGGGACCGCTGGTACAGGAAAGTCTCTGGTTCCTCAAGTTTGCTTGGCTGCCTTCATTGTGCTGTTATGTCTGAAGTGTTTGCAGAGGCCAATTGCTCTCAACGACTTTAGACAAGACTTTATCATATCAATTAACTTTGAGTAATTTCATTTTCATTTTTATTGTTGGTTTTATGTAGTATGCATATTATGCTTATTAGTTATAATCTTTAATAGCTAGCCAGGAAGAATTAAGCTGCAGACAGGAATCTTTATTTTCTTTGCTGAAATATCCTAATCTTCTAGAACAGTGCCTAGTACATTGTTAAGTACTCATAAATATTTGTTTAATGGATAAATACATGAATTGGGTGCATTTATACCTGGTACATAATAAATATTAATAAATATCGGTAAATATTAGCTGTTGTTTTAAAGTGCAAATTAGGTTAACCACTTTACAATACGTATTTCACTTAAATCTCCTACCAACCAAGCAAGATAAATATTATTATTACAATGTTAATTTTATAGATGAGGAAAGGAGGAGCTCAGAGAGAAATAATTTGCTCAAGGTTACTCACAAGACTGGTAGGTGGCAGAGCAGAGGTTGGAACCCAGCCATGCTCATCTCCTAAACTTGTCCCCTTGTTCACAGTGCTTCTCTGCCTTCACTACCGAAAAATAAACAATCAAAGTCCTGTGCCCTTTTATCATTGCCTGGCAGCCCAGAACTGCTGGATGTTACACAGAAGAGGAATGCTGTTGTGTATGAGCCACCTCTTCTTGCTTCGCAGCGCACAGTCCTTTGAAGTGGAGAAAACAGATACTCAGAAAATAGAAAAAGGGAACTTCAGACTGCTTGAATTTCATATGAAAAATTGTCAGTTAGAGTTATCGATCCACCCCACGTGTAGCAGCTCATAAAGGGTTTGTTTTAACTTGCTTTTCTCCTGACTTTTGGAAGTTTTGCTATACTCTAGTCACAGACTTGAGAGGCTGCTTAACCTCGACCTAATGCTTCCAATGTGTTACCTTAACTCTCTCTTATAATAATAATAACTATTCTCAAGGGATAAAAAGAGGAAACCTAATGTGGTGGCTTTTTCCAGGCGGAATAAACAAATACTTTTCCTGAAAGTCAAGAAAAACATAAAAACAGAAATCAGGACTGACTTGTGATTTAGAGTTTCTTGAAACTACTCCTGTGCTATTAAGTCTTAATGACTAATTATAGCCAAGAAAAGTATATGATATTTGTAGATTTGGAGAAATTAGGCTAGTCATTTAAAAATATATGAGGCTAGCAGCAAATGAGGTTTCTAATAAAAACTGAGAATAGTTTCTGCCGCAAATGCTGATCTCTCTGGAAGTATGAGTAGAAATTTGTGAGCTAGTACAAGGTTTTTTTTAAAGCTGAAAATTTTAAGGACACTCTGCACTGCCAGATCTAGTCAGTATTCTTTGACTGCGTTCCTCCGCTTCATAGATACCTGAGGAGAAGTAGTAGTGCTGCATGGCTGAAGAAAAGCAGAGTATTTAGCAATTACCAAGATTTTAAAAAGTAAAGCTGGTATGATGTTTCCTTAAGCTAATTTCTTTATCTCAGTTTATTTCCTATATGGTTTTTAAAAGGGACATCTGAAGTAGTAAACATTCTTATGGGTCTGGTAGGACTCTATTCTTTTTATTGTTGTGGTTGTTGTTTTGTTGTGAGTGCTGTTATTATTTTCAATGCTGTCAGGATGTGGATGAGTTTGGCATGTGGCTTGAGCCTCTCGGTATAGCTTATATTTCTCTGGCCATAGGCATTGATTATGGAATAAGCATGTGACCTGACTTGGGCCAATGGAATCCAAGTCCAGGACTTTTGTTCATTCTGTTGGGTCAGAGTAGCCCTTATATTTTAGTTTGAGAGGAAAAGAATGTAAGTTTGAGGCTGCTGGCAGCCATTTTATCCTCTCTACTGTTATCAGAATAGGCATGGCTGCCTGGGCATAGAAACAATACAGAAGGAAGCAAAGCCAGGACTGGGGAGAGTCTGGCTCCTGGTGACATGGTTTCAGCCTTTAGATCCAGCTTCGTTTAAAAGTCATCCTTGCCTCTCGACTCTTACGTTCTATTAGCCAATAAATGCCCTCACCCAACTTTTTTTTTTTAAACAGATTTGACTTGGATGTTCTATACCTTGTAACAAAAGGCATACTGACTGATCTTGTGAGATAAGTTTCAGTTTAACTGATCCCTTCTACCTCCCCAACCAAAGATTCATAAACATATTAACACACTAAGGCTATTTAGAATGCATTTTATAGTACAATCCTGGTTATCTAGAAAGGGTATATCTTTTATTGCTAGGTGTCTAACTAGATATATTATTTCAGAATATTTGGGGGTGGTTCTTTTGTTTGGAAAAATGATAAAGTGCCTTGTTAATAGTATTCTCATGTAGCTTTATTTTGTATAGATTTTCATTTAGAGTACAGTCTTTATTTGGGTCTTAGACAAAACCAGAATGTTCTTATGACCTGTCTTTGGGCCTGCCATAGCCTCATAGGTAGTAACTGTTATGGACTAAATGTTTATGTGCTCCCCCTGCCCGAATTCATATGTTGCATTCTTAACCCTTAATATGATGGTATCAGGAGGTGGGGCCTTATGGAGGTGATTAAGTCATGACGGTGGAGCCCTCATGAATTTGATAAGCGTCCTTATAAAAGAGATATTAAGCACTCAAATTGTAACTTATTAGTATCTATGTAACTAGAATTACACTACCTTTATTTATTTGTGTAGAGTCTTCCTACCTAGAATTATAAACATCTTAAGATTACTAACACAAAGTGTCAACATTTTTTCAAAAAGAGATGTCTTTCGTTTTACACTGTAACCAAGAACAGATCAGTATTTTTAGAGAGTTTACCCCCTTTTACAAGGAACAAATGTTCTCTTTCCCTCAATCAATTATTTAACAGTTATATGGTCTGCTAGAACTTGAAGTTATGAGCTTCCGAATAAATTGTGTGCCTATACATTTATCCTGGTACTTCTTAGTTTTTGTTTCGTATATTTCATCAAATGATAGTGTATATCCCTTCTTTGTGGTAGATTTTTAAAATGACCATTTTTGCCCACTTAATAATTTGAATCTTAAATGCGATTTTGTCTAAAACTAATATGCTGCCCCTGCTGGGGTTTTGTTGTTGTTGTTGTTGTTTTTGGTTTGAGTTTGGTATATTTCCCACAAAGCTTTTATTTTTAACCCATTCTGATTTCATTATTCATTCTGATTTCATAATTTCTTTTGAAGCAGTATATAGTGACTTTATTATTTAATTGATAAATTTATAATAGTCACATTTATAATCTGAAGTGCTTGAACTGTTGTCATCTTATTTAATGGTTTATCTTACCTTGTCATGATTAATATTTTCTAATTTTTGAGACTTGTTTCATAGATGGCCTATGTTTTATTTGCTTTTTTTCTCTCCTCCAACAGTTGGGAGGCATCTGAGAGGTTCACTTTATTTTTAAAAACAACTTTCCATCTATATTTCAAATCTTGAGTAAGAAATAGCATCTCTTTGATATTCCTATATGTCACTTTTATTTTTGACCCATTATTAAATTCCAGAACTTAGTTTTTATCTTAGATAGTAGGTCATAGGAGTGGTTAAATTAACACTTCTTACATAACATATTTTATATAATATTTTTGAGATTTTTATTCCATTTTTGTAATCATGTATATAATAATTTTGTATAGTTAATCATTGTTTGATTTCAGTGCACATTGTTTAAAATGTTGAGTCTTTTAATTCTGACACCATGCTTAGTTGACTACCGTTGGAGGTTTAGGAGAGCCTAACCGCCCATCCTTGGCCTCTCTAAGTTCTAAAGAATTGATAATAGATACGGGGAGCCAAGTGGCTCCCTGTACCTGAAGTACATGTACCTGAAGTACATGGCTCTGGTTATATTGGTCAGAGTTTAGTTGCAGAGAATTCAGTAACAGAGAAACAAATCCACTCCTGCTAGTTTAAGCAGGAAAAATCAGTTAACTAGTTTATAAAAGGCTGAAGAGATAGACTCTAGGTTAACTTACAGTAGCAACTCCTAAGCCACAATCTAGAACCAGGACACCTAGGGAGCCTCTCCCTTTGGTATAATCAGTAAACATTCAGCTCCAGAGCAGTCCTGTCGAGGCCATGATCAAGAAACTCCTACTGCTGCTGGCCATATACCCGTGTCCTACTTCTTACAAAATGTGCCAGCAAAATGGATGGCCTGTGGTCTTTTGACAGCCATGAAGCTAGGGACTGACTACTAGTGCCATCCCAGAAAAGCTATGTGCCTCCTTGAGTGTGCTTGTCTGCAGAAATGGTGGCCGCAGCAGCAGCAGCAGGAGAAGGTGGCTTCTGCAACACTAAATCTTTTCAGTCTCCTGCAAGTGTATTTGATTAGTCCAACCTAAAGTATATCTGCAAACTCTAGCTGCAAAAGAACCTATGAATTGAATTGCTTAGTTTTCTAGTCCCTGCTTTAAGGAATATTCTCTAGAAGGAGGATGGAATAGATATCTGAAGCCAAATCTCTTATCTACCAGAGGGTGTTAGCTGACAAAGCTGAGGATGCATCACCCAGAAATGAATTTATCTATCTAGTCAAAAGCAGTGATGTACTGCAGGCCTCCATTTCCCAAGCCTGGGGGCTCTCTGCTGGTTGTCTACCACTTGAGGACGGGAGGAAGGACAGTGTGTTCCACAAGAGCCGGCCATTATAGCAGAGTCAGGAGGATCAGAGAGAGTGGGCGGAGCCCATTTCTTGCTTTGAGGCGCAGTGACTATCCCCCAGAAAGGAAGACCAAGGAAATTCAGGCTCTTCTCACTTAGATCAGCAGCTGTTCCCTACTCGGATAGAAGATCAAAGGCTTCCTCTCCTCCAGTCTCACCAGGAAGGTAGACACTGGGCTGAGCAAGAATATGGTTTTTGTAGTTTGAGGTGGGAATGTGAAAAGTAAAGGAAAAGGGTTCCATCAATATAACTACCCTTTATCTTTTAAAAAATGATGGTATAAGAGTGGTATGTTTTCTGAACATAACAGATCCCCCTGTAGTTGAAAATGTCTTTCTACTATCTTCATATGTGAATGACTTGGCAGTGTTACAGTCTTGGGTTGTAGCCTTTTTGCCCTAAAAAATGTGACTGTGAGGTCACTAAGTAAAGGAAAAAACCTCAGCCTAATATTCCTTGGTAGAGAAGCTAGTTTGCTTGCTTTTTCTGCCTGGAGTCCTGTGGACTTTGTTTTAGCCTGTTAATTAGGTACTTTAACAAAATACATAGATGTTTGGTGCATTGATTGAGATTTACTTGGACCATAGTGGGGCTGTTATACTAAGTCATAAGATTTTTTATCAGTTTAGACAGGTTTTCTTAAGTTCTATCTCTGACTATTATTTCTATCATGTCTTCCAGTTACAACTTTTGGAAAAACTGTAACTCTTGGTTTCTTCATTGGTTGAGCTCCACATCTGTCATATTTTCATCGTTTTTTATTTCTTATATATTTTTTGTAAGTTTCAGATCATCTCTCTTTTTTTTCAAGTCAGCGGCCAACCTATAGGTTTTGTTTTCGTTTTTTTTTTTTTTTTAATATTTGTAGTTCACTTTCCGTTTGATGCCAGGTAAACCCTCTTCTGAAGTGAGTGGATAGATGTTCCTTGTCCTGGTTCAGTTCCCAATGACCTTGAGTATGTCTGTCACGCAAAGATTTTTTTTTTTCCCACATCACCTCCTGCTGCATTGGACAAGACCATCCACTAAATGTCACCTGGGCTGTCCTGGCTTCTGCCTCTTGGGGCTAGCACTTCCTCCTTGGGTTGGTGCCACCTCCAGTGTCCTCATTTACAACCCATTTTTTGTTGTTATTGTTGTTGAAAAATTTGGTTCTTCAATATGTAAAGAAAAACAAATACTAACTGGGGCTGCCTTAATAAGTACTCCTTTGAAGGAGAGGAATAGTTCTCTAGTGAGGTGAGTGAAGGTTCGTTTCATGAAATGGAGATAATGACTAGAGAACTCATAGCCATTTTCCCCTGTTTCTTATGGCTAAGTTAACATAAGACAAAGCCTGTCTTATGTTATCAGTCCAGTTCCCTCACCTGATAACCAGTGAAAATTCTTCTAATTTCCTTGAGATTCTTTCCAATTCCAATGAAGTTGGTTCTTGTTTTTAGTGCTATTGTGTATAGTCTTTGTCTCTGCCTTCAGAGATAACTTAGTGGGAGTTTGGACTTACCCCATTTCAGATTCTGTTTTAACTGAAAGCTAGTAGTACTATGATATAACCTTCAAAGATGTGATAATACTTGGAATCCATTCTGCAGTGACACAATTTAGTTCATAGACAATTCTTATTGAGATAAAAGTTGAAATTAGAGAGTATCTAGCAAAATAGAAATCTATAATTTGGGAAACACTAGGTATTTATAAAATTTGGATTAATCTTATTTTTTCCTCTTTTTAGGATATTATATTTACAAAATTGTATAGATAAGCTGGTAAAGATTGTCAAAATGTCTTCTGAAAGTTATGATGCCATTGAATTTCAGCTATGAAAACTTTAGAGTCTATAAAATACAAAAAAAAAAAAGATCAAACCCTGTTGCTAGATCAGGATAGGAGAGTGAGTTGCTTGTCTAAATGAAGAGCTGTATTTGATGTGCAAGAGACTTGTGCTAATATGGTAGTCATTAGCCATATCTGTCTATTTAAATTTAAAATTTAATTACTTTAAAAAATTAAAAATTCACTTCCTCAATCACATTAGCCACATTTCAAGTGTTCAAGAGCCACATGTGGTTAGTGGTTAGCATATTGGATAGCACAGGTATAAAACCTTTCTCTCACTGTGGAAAGTTTTATTGGGCAGTGCTATTCTAGCCAATAGTGTCTTTAAATCTGATGATGATGAACTCAAATACTATTGGTTTCTAATGCAATGCATTTTGAGGGAAGTATTTGAAAGTATCTAAGATAATGGGCCCTTGGTTTTAGTTGGGTTCCGTTTTAAAAACAACCTCTTTATTTTTGAATAAATAACATATTTATTTTAGAGTAGTTTAACATTTACAGAAAAGTTACAAAGGTAGTTTAGAGATTTCTAACACGATCCTCATTCAAAAATTTTTCATGAAGTCAATGTGTAAGAGAATCAGTATTTACCCAGTTAGACCATTCACATTTAAAGTGATTATTAATATAGTTGGATTATTACCTATCATGTTTATAACTGTTTTGTTACATTTCCTCCTTTTGTACCTTCTCTGTTTTTAATTGAACATTTTATATGATTTCATTTTATCTCCTCTCTTACATTTCAATAACTTTAAAAAATTTCAGTGGTTGCCTTACAGTTTATAATGCACATTTTTATACTAATTTAAATTAATCTTTAAATAATACTATACCACTTCATATGCAGTACAGTTACCTTATAACAGTGTGTTCTCAATTCCTTCTCTCTTGTGACATTGCTCTCATTTATTTCACTTATCCATATATTATAATCAGTGATCATTCAATACACTATTATTGCTTTGGAGAAAGGGATCTTCTAGATCAATTAAGAATATGAAAAATAGAAGGTTTTATTTTCCATTAGTTTCTTTTCTCACATTCTTTATTTCTTCATGTAGATCTTGACACATGTCATTTTTTTCTGCCTGAATAATTTCTTTTAGGATTTCTTGCAGGGCTGTTTTGCTGTTGATGGATTCACTCACTGTCTGAGAAAGTCTCTATGTATCCTTCACTTTTAAAGGTTAATTTTTCTGGATATAGAATTTTAGGTTGAGGGTACTCTTTCAACATTTTAACTCATTCTACTTCTCTCTTACTTGCGTGGTTTCTGATAAGTTGGTTTAATTATTATTCTTTGTTACTCTATATGTTAAGACTCCTCCACCCCCAACCCCATCCCAGCTTTCTGCCTTGTTTCAAGATTTTTTCTTTGTCTTAGGTTTTCTGCAGTTATATTTTAACCTATAGAGATATGCTTTTCGTGACATTTGTTATACTTGGTGTTCTCTAAGCTTCCTGTATCTGTGGTTTGGTATCTGTAATTAATTTTGGAAAGTTCTCAGCCATTATTATCTGAACTGTTATTCTGCTTTGTTCTCGTTCTTTTTCTTTGTATGTCATTTATGCATATGTTATACCTTTTGATATTCTCCCATAATTATTGCATGTCTTGTTCTTATTGTTGTTTTTCTTTTCTCTTTGCATTTCAGTTTGGGAAGTTTCTGTTAAGCCATCTTCAAATTCTCTGATTCTTTTGTCAGTCATGTCAAGTTTATTATTGAACTTTTTGAAGGCAGTTTTCATTTCTATTACTGTGTTTTTGATTTCTAGTATTTCCTTTTGATTATTTTTTAGTTTCTATATTTCTTCTTACATTACCCATCTGTTTTTGCATACTGTCTACTTTTCCATAAGAACCTTTATCCTATTAATCATAATTATTCAAAATTCCCTATCTGATAATTGTAACATCTGTGTCATATCTGAATTTGGTTCTGATTATTGTTTTGTCTCTACTGAGTGTTTTTTTTCCTTGCTTTTGGCATACCTTATAATATTTTTCTTGAAAACTGGACATGTTGTATTGGGTAATAGAAATTGAGGCATATAGTTCTTTATCATGAGGATTTATATTAATTTGGCTAGGAGGATGGACTATGTTTAATGTTTGTTGTAGCTATGAATATTAGAGGCCCCAATTCCTCTAGAGTCCTTGTTTTTGTGTCCCCTGTTGTCTCTGGGTTTCTTTCAAACTCCTTAGATAAAGTCTGTGTCTTACAGCTCTTTCAGTTATAATCCACTGTTATATTCAAGCCCTGTTGCGGTGGTAAGATGTAGGGCAAGTGAGCATTCCATAATTTCAGTCTTTTTGAAGATCTGTGTCTTGGGGCCTTCCTGTGTTTCTTCAGCATAAAGGAAACTTTTTCTGCTATTCCCTACTTTGGCCGAGATGTTCTCAGTCAATATCCTTGAAGTCCTGACCCCTATGGTCTGTTTTCCCACTTTAAATGAGACAAGAAGTCTAGAACTGGCTGGAAGTCCTAGAGTTAAGAGGCATTTGCTTTGCCCAACTGGAATTGTGTTTCAGAATAGAACTCTGAAAAGCCTTTTACCCTGGAGAGCAGACTTATTTTATGTAGAAAGCTCCATGGTTATTCTTCTTCCCCACTGCCAGAGGCAGGAGGGGTATCTTTCTTGAATCTCACTGCGAGGACCTCCTGGTATTGCTGGGTCCTGAGGGGTTTCTTACTCTCACACTAGTCTATATTCAGCCCCTAGCAATTCATTAAAATGATCATTTAGGTATCTCTACCAGTTTATAGCTCCAGTGGCTTCTGTTGTAGGTAACAGATCTTAGTTGCTGTACCTCTGGATGTGCCTGTCACTCCAGATTTTGGGATGGTGGCTTGCTGTGTAACCTCAGTTCTCTGATAGGTCCAAGAACAGTTATTGATTTTCAGTTTACTTAGTTTTTTATTGTTATAAGAATGGGAGTGACAGCTTCTAAGCTCTTTACATGTCAGAGCTGAAACCAAAGTTCCCTGCTGAATTCCTTTTGAATTCCTATCTTGCCAAATTTTCTAGGATATTTTTAACTTCCTTGTTGTCCTTATAAAGTGAGTAGATAGGAGAACCAGTCTTTACCCAGTTATGGTATGATCAGTCTTCTTTGTATCTTATATATAATCTCTTTAGATATTATTACAGGATGAAACCATTCAATAGAGTGTATGAGTATTGCTTTAAATTTTTTAGCATGCATTAATTCTAGATATCTAGAAACCCTCATCTCTAGATTAATTATAGATCTCTAGAAACACTATTCATCTTTTTTATTTTAACTTTATAATTAAATTTATCATATATGGTGGACACATCACGTGATATCTCCTCAGCTTATTAGCCCCTCATTTTATGAGAACTTTCTCCTCCCCACTCCTTACACACAGGGAAGGGCCCTGTCACCCAGGCTTGTGTCTTGTGATGCTGTCTTCTGGGCCATAGTTGCTTTAGATGAACAAAGCTAAGACAATTGGGTTCTTTCTCCTACAAATTAAGAATTGGGATTGAGAGACACCAAGACTCTCTAGGTTGGTCACTTATCTTATAGATAAATAAACTTGATAGTTGTCAGGGAACCATCATTTGTATACATGTTGAATTATAGATAGATATTCAATGAAGAAGTAGCCATTCAGAGAAGCAGATGTGTGAAATCACATAACCTGAGACAATGAAATAGAAGGGATAAGAGCCTTGGGTGTCAGTAACATTTCATATCTGTCTTAGGCCCTGAGCGATACTCCTGTTTTCTTATACTAAATTTCCTTATAGCCTAAGCTGCTTGACACATATTTCTTACTTATAGCAAGAAGTTATTAAAGACATAGTGATAATGCGAATCAGAATGAATTTCAGAGAAAGGAGGAAACTTGCATATTTGTACATTAGTCTGTAGAAGTGCATAGGCACCCAGTCATGCTTGAATGTTTGTCTTGATAATTAACTAACTCTGGTCCTTTGGAATAAAGACATAAGTAAAATTTTAAAATTACTCCTTATAGCCTCCATTCAACGTTTTAAGATTAAGATGGCAAATTGATTTAATTCAATTGGATCTGATGGTTGACTCTACTTCCTATTTGTAAAGACTCGATAGAATCTTATAAGCTAATGGAATGTATATTTTTTACTTTTTTACTAAATTTGTTTAATTTTAAGATTTTTTTCCCCAGAGGAACTTCCTTGCAGTTTGAATTTATGAACTTTCTAGTCCAGTTGTCTTGAGGAAGGGAGAAAGTCATTTAATAGCTAGATATCCAGAATGATGACAGTCTTTGGAAAAAGAGAACAGATTTGGGTGAAAATTGGGGTGATGGATCAGGCATTATGGAGGACGTGTTTTTATAGGGGACACTGATTTCTGTTAGCCCAGTTCTTAGGCTTTGTATCTGTATGAAGTTGTTAACCTTCTTCAGAATTACAATCATTTAAGCCAATAGGATCATCAAAGAGGGAATTTAAGGATACAACAGAGATTCTGTGGCATTAATTCAGCGTAGTGTTGGAGGGGCAAATTCTTCTTCCTTTTTTTTGGTATTTCTCTTAAATTTTTTTTTTGAATGAAGATATTAATTACACGTAAGAGAAAACATAGGAGAAATATTAGTGACCTTTGGTTTAGGAAAGATTTCTTACATATAACACAAAATGTATAAGCTACAGAAGAAAAATAAATAAATTGGACTTTATTAAAGTGAAACATTTGCTCCTTAAAAGATAATGTTAAAAAATGAAAAGGCAAGCTGCAAATGAGAAGAAAATATTTGCAAAACATATCTGATAATATATGATTGTGTGATATATATAATAAGCCTATAAAATCACCTACTACTTTTACAACTTAATTGAATAAAACTCAACTAAAAGATGCACAAAAGATTCAAATAGACACTTCCCTGAAGAAGATATGCAGGTGGAAAATGAACACATGAAAAGATGCTCAGCGTCATTAGTCATAGGTAAAATGCAAATTAAACCACAATGACATATTACAATACTCATACTAGACTGGCTAAAATTTAAAAGACTGACCATACCAAATGTTGACAAGAATGTAGAGAAATTGGAACTTCAATAAAGCACTAAAAAGAAAAAAAAAAGATAAGTGCAAATAAATGTAAATGAATAAAATAGCCATACATGTGATGTATCATATTCTTAACGTTAATCATCAGAGAAATGCAAATCAAAACCACAATGAAATGTAACTTTACACCTACAAGGATACCTATTACTAAAACAAACAAAAACAAAACAACAACAACAAAAACAACCCAGAGAACAAAGGAGTATTAGTGAGGATGTGGAGAAATTTGGAACCCTCGTACATCGCTGGTGGTAATGTAAAATGGTGCAGCCACGGTGGAAAACAATATGGTGATTCCTTGGTAAATTAAACTTAGAATTATCATATACTCTAGCAGTTATACTTGTGTGTAGATACACAAAAGAATTGATAGCAGAGACTCAGACAGAAATTTGTACACCAGTGTTTATAGCAAAATTATTCACAATAGCCAAAATGTGAAAACAACCCAAATGTCAATCAAAGGATGAATGGATAAACAAAATCTTATTCATTTGTTTATGGATATACAATGGAATATTATTTAGCTTCAAAAAGGAATGAAATTCTGATACATGCTGCAAAATAGATTAACCTTGAAGACATTAAGTGGAATAAGCCAGACACAAAAGGACAAATATTTTGTGATTCCACTTATAAGAGGTACCTAGAATAGTCAAATTCATAGAGAAAGTAAATAGAATAGTGGTTACCTCAGTTTGGTGGAGGGAATGGGGAGTTATTGTTTAATGGATATAGAATTTAATTTTGGGAAGATGAAAAATTTCTAGAGATGAATAGTGGTGGTGGTTGCACAACACTGTGAATGTACCTGCTGCCAGACAATTCTACACTACAAAATGAGAAATGGTAAATTTTATGTTATATATATTTTGTTAAAATAAAATTTTTTAAAAATCTGATATATCAAATAAGATCCCTAAGTGGCAGGCAAATTTTTTTTGTCTACACTGAATGAGTTTTGTAAGAATTAAAAGATGCCCTGGGCGGGTGGAGAGGAAGCTGCATTCCTTTGGGGAAAGAATTTTCTGAAAGGCTGGGTTATATAGACTGACCGTAGTTAAAAGAGATGAGCACAAACCACCTTCGGTATTATCTCAGGATAAAGGCATTATATGCTAAAGAAGGAAAGGGAGATTCTTATAATGAGGACTCACCTACCAGTTCATCCTGCCAGCCTGGGGTCCTTCTTAAAGCCGCAGCTTCTCCTACTCTGGCCTGGTACATAACTGAGTTCCATATCCCTAATGTCTTCATTCACTTTCTTCTTCTGGAGCCTTGTTTTCCTTAGTTGTTGTGCTAAGATGACAATATCTGCTCCCTTACAACTTTATAATGTCATTTGAAAATGAGCTAAACTTAAATAAGCCTGTAAATTTTTTTTAATTCCTCAGAGACTAAATGGTATTATTTCTGTCAGCTGCTCAGTCCATGTGAGTGCAGCATCAGTCATTGGAGTCCCACTGCTTTTTATTATACATTCCAGAAATCTGATGTTTCTTTTATAGTAATAAAATAATGCAAGGAAATAGAAGAAAATCATGAATGCTTTTAAGACTGTCTTAGCTATAGCATTGTTACTGTATTTCCTTCAATTTGCATGTTGCTTTTAGGATACTTCTTTTTTTAAAGATTGTAGAGACGAAAGCTAATCTAAATGGAAGGTTTCCCTCCTCACCTTCCCTTGCAAGCAAGAAGACATGGCTTATCCTGGAGATGGTACTGGCTTGAGTCTGCATAAACAAACCTTACTAAAATAACCTTTATCTTCATTATTTTTCCCTACATATGTATTTACCTTCCCACAATTTGCCGCCCATAGAATTCCACATTTCTTTTCCTTTGTCATGTTACTTCTCCACAATTTATCACCCTATGTTAAAATGGTATGTAAGCTCCTGGGCCTAACCACTTCTTTGGAATGTGCACTTTTCTATGACACTCCTGTGTGCATGCATAATAAACTTATTCTCCTATTAATCTGTCTTTTGTTAGTTTAATCCACAGGCCCCACTTACTGAATTTAAGAAGGTATTAGGAAAAGATTCTTTCCTCTCCTACACTGATATTAACCACAATTACAATCATGTTTTATCCTTCAGCAAAAACCAGCAAAACATTCCAGAAATCTGATGTTTCTTTTATAGTAATAAAATAATGCAAGGAAATAGAAGAAAATCATGAATGCTTTTAAGACTGTCTTAGCTATAG
>NW_011888845.1:7603697-7606301 GCF_000151845.1 Pteropus vampyrus | reverse complement strand
GGGGGGATATATCTTAAACAGCAGCAACTCTCAAGACTAAATGAAGTGTCATCTTAAGGAGTCTGCTGTTAATGCAATTTAAATTACTCACCTGAAATTAATGTTCTGCTGAGGGAAATAAAGCAATTTAAGGGACCACATAATTTCCGCTCACTTTAATGACATTATGTGGTCACAGGCTGCTCCCTTATCTAATATAGTAACATTCCAGTTTCTTTTAACACTAAACACATTCTTCCATTTTAATTACTTGGCTTCTAGGAAAAAAAAAAAAAAGACCCACTCATTCCCTGCAGATGGTAACAATTTGAGATTTATGCCTTGCTTCATTAGAGTTAGGTAAACATGACCTTGACATACTTATTATCTATTGTACCTAATATTCATTCCTATAAAGGAAAGTGGAAATCAAAGGACTGTGACCTATTGTGTGAATTCTCCAAGCCATTTAAGTCCATAAAAAGGCCAATTTCATTTTTTCCCTCTCTAGCTAGGGACAGTTTGAAACTTGCACCATCTTCTCACTTTTCGGCACATAAAAATATTAAAGGAAGAAAGCAGTTTTTTTTTTTTTTTATAACTAATTGCCAAGCTCTCTTGAGGAAAGAAGGAATGCTGTATTCTTTCTAGATGAAGGAGAGATTTGAGGTTTCTATGTTTCTATGTTGTTGGGTTGATTGGATGAGATAATGAAAAGACGAATGTGTTGACTGTTAATACATCCTGCAGTTAGTGTCTGAGTGAGGATTAAAAATAAAAAGAGCTGCTCTAATTTTAGAGTTGACTTGGGGAAAAAAGAGTGAAACATAGCTAAATATATTTTGCCTGAAGAATATCCCCATTTGTTTATTTTTCTCTAACATTCTTTACTTTTAGCCCCATGGTCATGAAAGTCTATATCCTCAGGCAGGAAGAAAAGGCTACTAGGCCAGTGGGACCTGATGATAGTTCTCAAATTTGACTGTGCATAGAAGCATGTAGAAGTTTCTTCTTATCCCTGTACCTAAGTTGCATCCAAGAACAATTAAATCAGAATCTCTGAAGGTGAGATCCAGACATTTAATATATATTTTAATGCTCCACAAGTGATTACAATGTGTAACTGAGGTTGAGTACTGCTGTGGTTTAGAAATGTTGTGGGCAAAAGTGTTTTTGTTGGTGTCATTGTTTTATTAAGAATTCAATTATTTATTTAATCTTACTATTAACTTATAGTTTGAAGAGAAAAGAGAACATTCCATTAATTTATATTTGGTCAAAATGACAGCGAAGTTCCCTAGGGCAAAGGACTGGCTTCGATTTTTTTTTTAGTTGTTTCTAGCACTGTGACTAGCATATAGTGGTTGCTTGGTGGATGTTTCTTCCAAATAAATGCTCGGTCTGCCCATTAAAGTTTATTTTGATGGAAATTATTTATTCTCATTCGGACACCTTGTTAATGGGGTATATGCAAATATTTAGGAAGAATATTCTTCTTATTCAGTACACCACTACCTGAGGTGAGTAAATAAGCTTCAGTAAAACAATAGAGAAATATTTTTCTCAAAAGAACTTTACCACTGGGTAGAATGAATCTTCCTTAAATGACTTGACTAGAATTACCTTTTGCATCTGGAAACTGATGTGTTCAAAATTAATCAGTAATCTAAGCTTATAGTAGACATTGATCATGTATTTGAATGAATGAATGAAAGAATGAATGAGAGACTGACAGATAATACTGCAGGGAATTAATATTGTTACTATGATTTAAAGTATTCAAACTTTATAGAATGACCCATTTAATAAATGATTACAGTCAATATTTCTCGGGTGAAAATAATTTCTAGGCATATGAAATATACCCTTATAAAAGAATGAGGCTTTTTCTTAAATTAATCAACCTATCCCTCCCTCCCTCCCTCCCTTCCTTTTTTCATTCCTTCCTTCCTCCACCCACTTCATTACTTACCTACCTATCTACCTTTTGGTACCAGGAATTTTTTGAACATTTTTATTTTATTAAATTTATTGGGATGTCATTAGTTAATAAAATCATATAAGTTTCATGTCATATGTCATTAGTTAATAAAATCATATAAGTTATATGTCATATGTTTATTGCATTGTGTGTTCACACTCAAAGTTAAATTACCTTCTATCACCATATATTTGAACCACTTTATCCTTATCAACACCACCCTCCTTTCTCTCTGGTAACCACTAAACCGTTGTCCATGTTCATGAGTTTTCTATTTGTCTTGTTTGTTGCTTTCAGTTTTATATCCCATATATGAGTAAAATGATGTGGTTCTCAATTTTTTTCTGTCTGACTTATTTCGCCTTACATGATATTCTCAAAGTCCATCCATGTGAAGTTGAGCATCTTTTGATATGTCTGTTGGCCATTTGTATGTCTTCTTGGGAGGAGTTTTTCTTTTCCTTTTTATCTACAGTTCTGCTGCATTCTGCTTTTATTCTATTCATTAGATGAAGATCTTGGAATCATCTAGCCACAGATATCCCAGGTTCCTACCAGAGATTTCTGTGAAAATCAGACATATAAGAAATAAATACAGTGAATGTTTTGATAATTTTTATGATGGCATTGTCAATAGATATCAG
>NW_011888845.1:7599834-7603647 GCF_000151845.1 Pteropus vampyrus | reverse complement strand
GCTTTTAAGACTGTCTTAGCTATAGCATTGTTACTGTATTTCCTTCAATTTGCATGTTGCTTTTAGGATACTTCTTTTTTTAAAGATTGTAGAGATGAAAGCTAATCTAAATGAAAAACCCTTTAGCCTCAACTCCTGATAAATATCAGCATATCATCTGGGTCATCTGTTGCTGTTGTCTTGACACCTTCACAAAGGGAAATTTATGTCTTTTTTAGGCAGTAAAAAGGGAGAGGGCAGAGAGTTTCTCCTCTGTCTGTTTATTAACTGCCTTTAGCCAAAAATTATTATTATGCCAATGTGGCATATTTTAGGGAGAAGCATATTCCATTTACCATCATTAGAAAGAGAATGTGTTTTCTTCTTTCTAGGTTACTTTTTAAAAATGTTTTTAACAGAGAATGACTTTGGATTACCTATAATTTAAGGAATATCCCAGATAGCTGTATGTTCTTTGCTTGGATATTCATTTCCAGCTGTGTAACTTAGATCCTTCTTTGTCATCATTTACTCAAGGGTTTTCAAATTTCTCTCTTGGAGCGTGTTAGAGAATGCATGCTTATCCCTGATAACCTCTTAGGTGGTGGGCAGCTTTGCTACCTCATGTGGCTAAGTGGTTTCACAGGGGTGGCAGGGATAATTCTCAAGGAATTAAATAGGAAGCATTGTAAATAGAGTTTGGAAATGTTACTGCTGCTCATGGTCTTCTGGGAAGGCTGGACTTTTCTTCTTTCCAAAACCTAGGGTTTCTGGAGAGAGAATCTGTTCCATCCTGTGGAGAATGAGAGTTAGAAAGATGTGTTCAGTCAAGTGAATGGTCGGCTGGGGTGGATTTATGGCCAGAAATTTCCTTGCTTGGAAGAGGGCCTTGGAATATGTGGGCTTGATTCAAGAGTCAGTTGACAGAGACAGTGCAGTGTCCTGGCAATCGAGTTGAACAGCAGGGGAGTAGCCTAGAAGAAAAAAGCAGTGGCATCAAGGAAAGCAGCAGCCAAAAAGCAAAATTCAGGGCTGCATTCGCAAGGTGTAGGAGAGAGGTGTTGCAGTTTAGAACAGGGAGCTTATAGGAGAAAAGGAAAGCGATAGGACTTACAGTTGAGAAAGCAAAGGCCCTGTATTGTAATAAAATGAATGTTACATTTTCTGAAGGTGCTTATAAATCTTCTGTAATACCAGAAAAGAAAGCATAGAAAAGGAAGAAAGAGTTATTTGATACAAACAAGGATATTGAACCAATGACTTCGTCATACCCAATTTGGAACGTATCCTCTTTATTTGAGGAGGGCTTGGAGGTCAAAGGTCAATTTAAATATATGTGCTACTAAAGTTTCTTGAACTATTAAAGTTTCTCATTCAATCATCCATGGAATCTATTATCCCACAAATGGTTATTCATTTCATTTGTGTTGATGCTCAGGGGTCCTAACAAAGCAATGATAATGCAAACACATCCTTAATCTGATAGCCCTTGTCCCCTATATGGCCCAGGCTCTAATGGTCTGTCACTGAGTTACTGGATTGGTGGTCCATGGAAGAGTAGAAGAATGTGCATTTACCTTGTTTTTGTAAGGAAAATAACCACGATAAGTGATGTCTTGTAAAAATATTTTTTGATACTTCTTTTCCACAAAATTAGCGACTTTGAAAGTTGTCTCAACTGAACATTTAGTAGTGAAGGAAATATAAATACTGGAATCGAGATTCATGCTGAGTGTAAGTTTACCTCTTCTTGAAGATCTTGTGCATCTACCTCATACCATATGGTCTCCGAAAACATGATGATATCCAGTGTACGAGAAGGATATTTCCAAAATGCTTTGGTTCATAAAACTGTCAGTTGATTTCATACATCTAATTGAAACGTTTTCCATCTAAAATAGGGCAATTTACAGAAGTGTCTCCCTGGTTTATTTACATTGCATATTCCCATAAAGCAGCAGGTTTGCAATAAAGCATTTGACACCCCCATGGTATTTTGAAAAAACAATATACAATCTGGCACAAGTTAGCACCAGTGTGAAATGGCAGGCTGGGGGGATATATCTTAAACAGCAGCAACTCTCAAGACTAAATGAAGTGTCATCTTAAGGAGTCTGCTGTTAATGCAATTTAAATTACTCACCTGAAATTAATGTTCTGCTGAGGGAAATAAAGCAATTTAAGGGACCACATAATTTCCGCTCACTTTAATGACATTATGTGGTCACAGGCTGCTCCCTTATCTAATATAGTAACATTCCAGTTTCTTTTAACACTAAACACATTCTTCCATTTTAATTACTTGGCTTCTAGGAAAAAAAAAAAAAAGACCCACTCATTCCCTGCAGATGGTAACAATTTGAGATTTATGCCTTGCTTCATTAGAGTTAGGTAAACATGACCTTGACATACTTATTATCTATTGTACCTAATATTCATTCCTATAAAGGAAAGTGGAAATCAAAGGACTGTGACCTATTGTGTGAATTCTCCAAGCCATTTAAGTCCATAAAAAGGCCAATTTCATTTTTTCCCTCTCTAGCTAGGGACAGTTTGAAACTTGCACCATCTTCTCACTTTTCGGCACATAAAAATATTAAAGGAAGAAAGCAGTTTTTTTTTTTTTTTATAACTAATTGCCAAGCTCTCTTGAGGAAAGAAGGAATGCTGTATTCTTTCTAGATGAAGGAGAGATTTGAGGTTTCTATGTTTCTATGTTGTTGGGTTGATTGGATGAGATAATGAAAAGACGAATGTGTTGACTGTTAATACATCCTGCAGTTAGTGTCTGAGTGAGGATTAAAAATAAAAAGAGCTGCTCTAATTTTAGAGTTGACTTGGGGAAAAAAGAGTGAAACATAGCTAAATATATTTTGCCTGAAGAATATCCCCATTTGTTTATTTTTCTCTAACATTCTTTACTTTTAGCCCCATGGTCATGAAAGTCTATATCCTCAGGCAGGAAGAAAAGGCTACTAGGCCAGTGGGACCTGATGATAGTTCTCAAATTTGACTGTGCATAGAAGCATGTAGAAGTTTCTTCTTATCCCTGTACCTAAGTTGCATCCAAGAACAATTAAATCAGAATCTCTGAAGGTGAGATCCAGACATTTAATATATATTTTAATGCTCCACAAGTGATTACAATGTGTAACTGAGGTTGAGTACTGCTGTGGTTTAGAAATGTTGTGGGCAAAAGTGTTTTTGTTGGTGTCATTGTTTTATTAAGAATTCAATTATTTATTTAATCTTACTATTAACTTATAGTTTGAAGAGAAAAGAGAACATTCCATTAATTTATATTTGGTCAAAATGACAGCGAAGTTCCCTAGGGCAAAGGACTGGCTTCGATTTTTTTTTTAGTTGTTTCTAGCACTGTGACTAGCATATAGTGGTTGCTTGGTGGATGTTTCTTCCAAATAAATGCTCGGTCTGCCCATTAAAGTTTATTTTGATGGAAATTATTTATTCTCATTCGGACACCTTGTTAATGGGGTATATGCAAATATTTAGGAAGAATATTCTTCTTATTCAGTACACCACTACCTGAGGTGAGTAAATAAGCTTCAGTAAAACAATAGAGAAATATTTTTCTCAAAAGAACTTTACCACTGGGTAGAATGAATCTTCCTTAAATGACTTGACTAGAATTACCTTTTGCATCTGGAAACTGATGTGTTCAAAATTAATCAGTAATCTAAGCTTATAGTAGACATTGATCATGTATTTGAATGAATGAATGAAAGAATGAATGAGAGACTGACAGATAATACTGCAGGGAATTAATATTGTTACTATGATTTAAAGTATTCAAACTTTATAGAATGACCCATT
>NW_011888845.1:7591801-7599124 GCF_000151845.1 Pteropus vampyrus | reverse complement strand
TCCCTAGGGGTCACTACATTTCTAAAGTTGATGTATATCATCCATTTACATGTTTTTTGCATATGTATGTATAGGTGAATGAAATAGATACTATTGTTAGGGTTTTTGAAAATGTGTAGAAATAAATTTGTTTTGCTATACTTTTAGCTTTTTTTTTAAAAAAATTTATTCATGATCTGTATAGCTCTAGTTCTTTATTTAAATGGTTGTGTAGAATTCTATTCTCTATAATTTACAATTTAGGATAAGAAACAGACATGGGAAAGTTACATAGAGATATTTGTAGTAAATTATGAAAGAGATGAGTAGGGATTTTCCAGAGAGACACAAATATTCTAGAAAGAAAGATAAGCAATGGCTTAGAGCTGAGTTCTAGCAAACTTTAAATAGCACATGACGAATGAAACTTAACATCAAGAGCTTCTATTAAGAAATTACTTATTGCTCCTATTAAGTAACATTGATATGCCACTTCAAAGTGATATTAAAAGATATTTGAAGAATATCTTAATTGAACATTCTTGGAATTATTTTTCAATAACCTCAGTCTTAATAGGAGAGACAATAAAATTTTGATACTAATATATGAGTCTTATGTTTTGATTCCCCTCATTTTTAACGAGGTCAAATTTATTAATTTTAATTTATTAATTTTAATAAATTTGACCTCATTACTTTCTCTTAACTCTGCATGCAGTGTCTTTAAGGCAAGATTTCATTTTAAGGATATCTTATAATTTTTTATTAAAAATGTTGATTCTTAATTACTGTTGATGGTTTGCTAGGTGTTAAACATTGTGGTGGGCATGAAAGCTATAGAGATGAATAGTTCTCTGCTTAAAGAAGCTCGTAGACTCAAATGAATAGGAGAATAACAAACTAAAAGAAGACCAAAAGGACTAGGGGCTCTTGCTTTGCAAGTTTTTGTTGAATTTTAAATGATAGAAATTATCTTAACTCATTTAATATCATGCTTCTAAGCAGTGAGATGCTACAAGAGGGGCACTATGATCTTTTCATAGACATGACTCCAAATGCTGGTCAATGTGTAAGAATTATTTTTGCTACATCTGAGCTACATCTGAGACACATGCCCATCAGAGGGAAAATAGCTAATCAGGCCATGTAATAGTGTGTTAATATATTGTATGTATCCTTTCACAATTTATTTTGATTTTCTTTTATTTTGTTCATATCTTTCTGAAACATTTTTTTTCTCAAGATTTATTCATATTTTTTTTATTCCCACTCACCCCCCGCCGCCACTCCCTTTGGCAACCACCAGCTTGTTCTCTATATCTATGTGTCTGTTTCTGTTTTATTTTGTTTATTCAGTTATTTAGTTTTTGTTTTTCTGAAACATTTTTTTTCTCAAGTATTTTTTTTATTCCCACTCACCCCCCGCCGCCACTCCCTTTGGCAACCACCAGCTTGTTCTCTATATCTATGTGTCTGTTTCTGTTTTATTTTGTTTATTCAGTTATTTAGTTTTTGTTTTTTAGATTTTACACATAAGTGAGATCATATAGTATTTGTCTTTCTTTGTATGACTTACTTCACTTAGCATAATACCCTCTAGGTCCAACCATGTTGTTGCAAATGGCAAGATTTCATTCTTTTTTATTGCTGAATAATATTCTATTGTATATATGTGCCATATTTTTATCTGTTATCTATTGATGGACATCTAGGTTGCTTTCATATCTTGGCTATTACAAGTAATGCTGCAGTGAATATAGAGATGCATTTAATCTTTCTAATTAGTTTTTTCATTTTCTTCAGATAAATATCCAGAGACGGAATTGCTGGATTGAATTGCAGCTCTATTTTTAATCTTTTGAGGAAACTCCATACTAATTTACAATCTCATCAACTGTGTATGAGGGTTGCCTTTTCTCCACATCCTTGCCTGAACTTATTTGTTGATTTATTGATGGTAACCCTTCTGACAGGTGTGAGGTGCTATCTCACTGTGGTTTTAATTTGCATTTCTGTGATGATTAGAGGTGTCAAGCATCTTTTTATATGCTTGTTGGCTATCCATATGTCTTCTTCAGAGAAATGTCTATTCAGGTCCTCTACCCATTTTTATTGGATGTTTTTTTTTCTGGTAAGTTCCATTTATATTTTGGATATTTACCCTTTATTGGATATATCCTTTGCAAATATTTTCTTCCATTCAGAAGGTTGTCTTTTGTTTTGTTGATGGTTTCCTTAATTGTGCACAAACTTTCTAATTTCCTGTAGTCTCATTTGTTTATTTTTTCTTTTGTTTTTCTTGCTTGAGGAGATACCTCCAAAAAGATACTGCTAAGAGTGATGTCAAAGAGCTTACTACTGACTATGCTTTTTTCCTAGAAGTTTTATGGTTTCAGGTCTACAATTTAACTCTTTAACGCATTTCGAGTTTATTTTTGTATATGGTGTAAATAAGTCCAATTTCAGGGTTTTTTTTTGGCATGTATCTGTCTAGTTTTGCAAACACTGTTTATTGAAGAGACTGTCTTTACTCCATTGTATATCTTTACTCCCTTTATCATACATTAATTGACTGTATAAGGGAGGATTTCTATTTGAGCTCTCTATTCATGTCCATTGATGTATATATCTGTTTTTTTTTTTTTTTACACCAGTACCATACTGTTTTGATTATTGTAGCTTTATAATATAGTTTGATATCAGGGAGTGTGATTTTCACTTAAAATTATATTTTTCATATTTATACCAGGCATATGTAGTGCTAGTTTTTATTTTTATATCTGTGTATATCCATTCTACAAATGGTGATGCAGGAAAGCAGTAGGTCAATTCATGTGATACTGCGTTGAAGAAGGTGTATAGTTTGCTATGAGTAAGAAAGGGGTGAGGGACATATTATAACATGAGACTGGTAACAAAGAATATGACATATTCATTAATTATATCTTCCAAAATATTTCCTGATGGGATATATGTGAGAGCCTATCATGGCAGTAACCATTTCTAACCAAATACTGTACAATAATGGCAGGTAATCATTGACTAGTATGGTATATAAATGTACAGAAACATTATTATATTGTAGAAGTGATTTCATATGTCACTGCTGTGTTAACAATGTTTAGAGTGTTTAAGACCAAAATTCATTTAATGTTAGTGTTGAATGCTAGAATTTTTGTGGTCAGATTCAACGGTACCACAAACACAAGTAATTTAGAACTACTGAGTGCTTGGTTTCATTGAGTAGGTTACATAAAATTAGATAAAAATCTTAATAAGATATTTGATAGTTGTATTCTAGTATAATTAAGATTTCTATTTAATAATACCTCTCTTAATTTTAAAGAATATAATACTAGAGTTGAAATATTGAATTTTGATCAGTGGCCAGTTTATTATATGTCAATTATGTACATGGATTATCCAATTTATTATTTTATTATATACATATGTAACACAGATAGATTTGATTTTGTTTTTGCAATAGCAAAACTTTATACATTTTATAAATCTTTTAAAAATATTTATTTTTTATGGTGACATTGGTTAACAAAATCCAATAAATTTCAGCTGTACACTTTAACAATAAGGCATATTATATGTTTACACTGTGTGTTCACCTCCCACAGTTAGATTTCTTTCTGTTACCACATATTTCACCCCCTTTACCCCATCTATGTACCTCCTCCTGTTACCTGCTACCCTCTGCTAACCAATATCTATAGTCCATGTCCATGAGACTCTGTTTGTCTTGTTCATTTGTTGCTTTTAGGTTTATATACCACATATAAGTGATATCATGTGATTTTCAGCTTTTTCTGTCTGGCTTATTTCGCTTAGCATGATTATCTCGAGGTCCATCTATGTTGTCGCAAATGGCAGTATTTCATCTCTTCTTATGGCTGAGTAATATTTCATTGTATATTTGTATCACAGCTTCTTTAGCCAATCATCTATCATAGGACACTTCTGTTGCTTCCATTTCTCGGCCACTATGAATAATGCCTGCTATGAACATTGGTGTGCAAATATCTTTTCAAGTCTTCAGAGTAAATACCGAACAGAGGAATTGCTAGATCAATTCTTAGTTTTTTGAGGAACCTGCATACTGTATTCCATGGTGGCTGTACCAATTTGCAGTCCCACTAGCAGTGTATGAGAGTTCTTTTTTCTCTGCATCCTCTCCAACATTTGTTATTACTTGTCCTGTTGATCAAGTGTGAGATGGTAACTCATTGTGGTTTTGATTTGTATTTCCCTAAAAGCCAGCAATGTGGGGCATCTTTTCAAATATTTGTTGGCCATTTATATGTCCTCTAGGGAGAAGTGTCTGTTAAGTCCTCTACCCATTTTTTGATTGGATCATTTGTTTTTTTGTTGTTATTGAGTTGTATGAGTTCTTTGTATATTTTGGATATTAGGCCCTTATCAGAGGTTTTACATGCAAGTATATTTTCCCATTTGAATGGTTGTCTCTTTACCTTGTTGATGATTTCTTTTGCTGAACAGAAGCTTTTTCGTTTGATGTAGTCCCATTAATTAATTTTTGCTCTTACTTCCCTTGCTTTTGATTGGGATTGCATTAAATCTGTATAATGCTTTATTTTAGGTAAGATAGTCATTTTAACTCTGTTGATTCTTCCAATCCGAGAACACGAGATATCTTTCCATTTCTTTGTATCTTCTTTGATTTCTTTTAATAGAGTCTTGTAGTTTTCATTATATAGATCCTTCACATGTTTCATTAGATTTATTCCTAGGTATTTTATTCTTTTTGGTGGAATTGCAAAAGGAATTATTTTTTCCACTTTTTCTGACACTTTATTATTAGAGTATAGGAACGCTATGGATTTTTGAACGTTGATTTTGTATCCAGATATTTTACTGTATTTGCTTATTGTTTCTAGGAGTGTTCTTATGGAGTCTTTAGGGTTTTCTATATGGAGAATCATGTCATCCGTAAATGGTGACAGTTTGACTTCTTCGTTTCCTATTTGGATGCCTTTTATATTTTTCTCTTGTCTGATTGCACTCCCTAGGACCTCCAATGTTATATTGAATAACAATGGTGATAGTGGACAGCCTTGCCTTGTTCTTGACCTTAGAAGAAGGTTTTTAGTTTTTCACCATTAAGTATAATGTCGGCTGAGGGTTTGTCATATATGACCTTTATTATGTTAAGGTACTTTCCTTTTATACTGATTTTGTTAAGTGTTTGATCATAAATGGTTGCTGTATCTTGTCGAAGGCTTTTTCTGCATCTATTGATATGATCATATGATTCTTATTTTTTTATTTGTTTATGTGGTGTATCACATTAATCGATTTGAACCATCGCTGTGCCTCTAGGATGAAGCCCACTTGATCGTGGTGTATAATCTTTTTAATATGCTGCTGTATTCGGTTCGCTAGTCACCTTATTTAGGATTTTTGTATCTGTGTTCATGAGAGATATTGGTCTGTAGTTTTCTTTTTTGTGTGTTATCTTTACTAGGTTTTGATATCAGGGTAATATTGGCCTCATAAAATGAGTTTGGAAGTATTGTCTCCTTTTCGATTTTTTGGAAGAGTTTGAGGAAAATAGGTATTAAATCTTTTTTGAATGTTTGGTAGAATTCACTGGTAAAGCCATCTGGTCTTGACTTTTACCTTTTGGTAAGTTTTTGATAATTGTTTCAATTTCCTTACTGCTGATCATTCTATTTAGATTTTCTAGTTCTTCCTGATTCAGTCTAGGAAGGTTGTATTTTTCTAAGTACTTGCCCGTTTCTTCTAGGTTATTAAATTTTGTGTTATATACTTTTTCATAGTATTCTTGTATGATCCTTTGTATTTCTGCGATATCAGTCATAATTTCTCCTCTTTCATTCCTGATTTTGTTTATTTGTGTCCTTTCTCTTTTTTCTTTAGTGAGTCTAACCAGGGGTTTGTCCATTTTATTAACCTCAAAGAATCAGCTCTTTGTCTCATTTATTTTTTCTATTGTTTTGTTTTGTTTTCAATTTCATTTCTTTCTGCTCTAATTTTTATTATTTCTCTCCTGCTAATTTTAGGCTTCATTTGTTCTTCCTTTTCTGATTTTTTAAGTTGAACCGTTTGGTTGTTTATTTGGGCTTGTTCTTGTTTTTAGAGATAGGCTTGTAATGATATCAACTTTCCTCTTATGACCACTTTTGCCATGTCCCAATAGTTTTGATATGTTGTACTATTATTATCATTCGTTTCTATGTATTTCTTGATATCTTTTTTTTTTATTTCTTTTCTGACCCAGTTATTCTTCAGTAGCATGTTGCTTGATCTCCATTATTTGTGGTTCTTCCTGATTTTTTTTTTTGATCTCTAGTTTCAAAACATTATGATCAGAGAATATTGTTGGTGTGATTTTAGCCCTCTCATATTTGTTGAGGCGACTTCTGTGTCCCAGTTTGTGGTTGATCCTTGAGAATGTTCCATGTGCACTAGAAAAGAATGTATAAGCAGCTGTTTTGGGATGGAAGGCTCTGTAAATGTCAATTATGTCCAGTTGGTTTAATGTGTCATTTAAGGATGTTATTTCCTTATTGATTTTCTGTTTGGATGATCTGTCCATATCTGACAGTGGGGTAGTTAGGTCTACCACGACAGCGTTTTGGTCTGTTTCTCCCTTTAGTTCTGTTAGTAATTGCTTTACATAGTTCGATACTTTCTGTTTGGGAGCATAGATATTAATAAGTGTTATGTCTTCTTGGTGCATGATTCCCTTTATTATTATGAAGTGTCCCTCAGTATCTTTCTTTACATTTTTTATTTTGAAGTCTATTTCATCTGATATTAGCACCACTATTGTTTTTCTCTGAATGCCATTTGCTTGAAATATCATTTTCTACCCTTTCACTTTGAGTCTATAAAGTAAGGGTTGCACTGCTCTGCTTCTTTTGCCTGATAGTCACCTTACTCCTAATTATGGTTCTTTTTTTTTTTTTGTCATTTTATTTTAGGTGAGGTGACACCTTTCAGTATTTCCTGTAGTGCAGGCCTTATAGTGGAGAATTCCCTCAAAATTTGTATGTCTGTATAGGTCTTAATTTCTCCTTCATCTCTAAAGGAGAGCTTAGTTGGATGCAGTCTTTTAGGCTGGTAGTTCCTTTGACTTAATATTTTGAATATGTGATTCCACTCCTTTCTGGCTTGTAAGGTTTGTGCTGAGAAGTCTGAGGATAATCTAATGGGTTTTTCTTTACAAGTTACTGTTTTCTTCTCCCTAGCTGCTCTGAGAATTCTCTTTGTCATTGGTTTTTGATAATTTTAATACAATGTGTCTTGGTGAAGGCCTTTTTGGGTTGAGATAATTGGGTATTCTGTTGA
>NW_011888845.1:7569627-7589951 GCF_000151845.1 Pteropus vampyrus | reverse complement strand
CAGTCTATCTCCTGACACCTGGGATTCTGAATTTGATAACTCGTATGCGCAGATCCCATGCTCAGACATGCTGGTGTGCACTTTGTGTGTCTTTTGTTGAGTTTTACATGTTTAGCTCATTGTTGTTTCAAGGGGAGAGATCTGGGGACATCTCTGAGTCTGCCATGTTTCTCCAAAACTCCACAAATAATCCTTTTGGATTTGGAATTTTCAGTAGCTTATTCTTATTTGTGATGCATTGATATATAGAAATATTAAACTTATATGCTTAGTTATCTGAAATCTTAAAATATGACAATAATTTTTATAGGTTGTTGTGACAATGATCATTTAAAGTAAATGGTCAACTCTTTTAAGAAACAGTTCATACAGGCAACTGCTTTGGGATTCAGCACTCTAAGATCTGGGTGGCTTATGGTATTTTAGAGGAAATGGACTTTCTTATGGCAAGTGCTTTGGAGAAGTCCCTTCAGCTGCAGTGGAAATGTTCTGTTTAGATGCTTTAGTAAAACATTCTGAGGCTGAGTTTCCATACTGGCAGAAGCAATGAAGTCTTGCGACATCATGGAGGCCTCACATGCCAACCGAACCTGGGCTAATCTAGATTGAGAGACTGTGCAAGACAAATACCAGGATGGCATGTGTGTGCTAGCCCTTAAAGACGTTGTCTTTTTTATTCATGGCCTTATGGTTGTAGCGTTCAAAATGTGGCACCAGCAGGATAGTGACCAGGTTCTAACTGAAAAGGTTTCAGTGGTCGAAACCAGGTACACCACATATGGTTAGCAAGAGACTGTCCTGCTGTCTTAATTATATCTGTGGAGAGTGACACCATTCTTAGTGACTGGAGAGCAAGGTGCCCTACAGAAAGAAAGTCCATTGCATTTAGGAGCAAAGAACTTCTTGGGAAGCTCAGAGCTGCTGCTGTTGGGGATAGGCCAGTGATTTGGGTATCATATAGCGTGGGAGGTATTGTTAAAGAAGATGCTACTGGAAGCCTCTCAGAGGCCTGAAATGAGTACTGTCATAAACAATACCAGAAATAATTTTATAGTGTCCCCCATCACAGACCCCATCTGAAAGAGTACTCTGCTAACATTCACTATCTTCTCTATCTTTCTTTGGAGGTCAAGGAATTCAGCAAGGATTTTCCTTTACTTAAAACACTATAGGATGACTTTCTGGAGTTTGCTAAAGACAAAAACTTCCAGGCGCTTAATTTTGTAGAAACATTACCAACCTACATTGGTAGAATAGTAAAATTACAAGTGGTGCCCTGGAATCAGCAGATTTAGGCATTGGAGATCTAATTCTTGTGGACGTTAACCATTTGAATGTTTGTAAGCCAAAGAAAAAGAATGCTTTTTTTTTTTTTGTACCAGTGTACCTTACAACTCATCTGTGAAACTTTAGCCAAAGACCTTGAAAACTGACAGTTGTCTTCCATTTTTCATATGTGAACACAATGTAAGAAATTTGGTGTTCTCTTTCTCTTTCTAAACAACCTTGCAAACATAGTCACTATGGGATCAGAGTGGTCTGGAGTATGTTTCAGGCAACAGAATATTCTGTAAAGCACAAACTGAAGTGGCAATTAAAGAATGAAGGGCTAGACTGGATTCTTTTGATTTAAGGAAATTCCATGTGTACCAGTTTATGTTTTGTAATGTTGTCCCTGGTGACATAGAGCAAGCTGCCATGGATAGAGAATGCCTTTTATCAGCTGTAACTCTATGGCTTATGCTAGAAGAACACTGATGGCTTCTGAAGGGATAGCCATCATCAGCTTACCATAAAAATGCCGTTTGGAGAATACCTAGAATGCAGAGAAGATTCAACTAGAACATAAAACATTCTGTCTTTGTTCTGGGTTTCCTTGTGCTATAAATTTTTTCTAAACATGTCAGAGAAAACCTTTGTTTAACATGTTAACTTCGTTAGACCTGTTGTCATCCATGAGTCAGTTCCTTTTAAATTGTTATTTTCACATTGCTGAGAACAAATATTTCTTCTTTTTAAAAAATTCCAACTTATAGTAATTCTTTCCAGACTTCAGCTACCTATACTTCTACTTTTTCCCAGATAAAGTAGGTAATCCATTGTTGATTAGAGTGTGAACCAAAACTAGTCTAAGCCTTTATATATGTTAGCAATACTTAGTATCAAAATTCTCAGATTCTCTTCAGCTAAATAAATATACCTTTCTTTCTTAAAAAAAAAAAACAATTTATAACCGATACACCTTTTTTTCTGAGAAGAAATTAATTTGTTTTTTTCTTAAATGTATTTATTATGTGCTTTTAGAAAAAACAGGACAAAATATGTGTTCCATAGCAGAGCTCTCGTAGAGGGCCAAATCTAAGAATAAAACTGATTTTATAAAGTATAGTGCCCTATATGCCATTTTTGTTTATTTTTGCATTGTAATGAGTTTTAACGTTTATGAATTAATTTACTCTAGAGAACAAAATGTGCCATTTAAAATTTCTTATTTGAAAACAGTAAAGTTTCCTGCCATTTAATAGACAAAAGAGCCAAAATAAAACTAAACTGGTAACGCTTGATTTGTCTTTATCCCGCTTTTATTTATTTATTTATTTATTTATTTATTTATTTATTTATTTATCTATCTATCTATTTATTTATTTATTTATTTATCATATGTCTATGTTATTGGGTGGGGGACACACAGTGTCTAATCCTTCAGTTTCTCTGGGTCACGTCCATCCTATTGAGAAGGGACACACAGCTCGTGCTGAAGTCCTACAGTCTGTGCCAGTGTTGCTGCGGAGATGGGAAAGCTTTGAGCCCACCTCCTTATGTACAGATCAGATACCAAGGGTCTGAGAGCAAAGAGACTTGCCCATTGTTGCAGCTGCTTCAAAGCAGAGCCAGGATTGGAACCAAGGTGTCTTATCTCAATGGCAATGTCCAGCATTGATGTCTCAGTAGGAAATGAAGACCAGAGGGTGCAAGGTGGGAGGTGGATAGCTGACTGCAATCAAAGACATGGAGGCAGGATTCAGGCAAAGGAGCTTTCAGGAGTGGGTGCTTGCCACTTGGTGTGAAGAATTCCTGGGACTCCACCAGGTAAGCAGGAAGGAAGAGTCCCCTTCTGGAAGGGTCCAGGGGCCTGAGACAAAGTGGGCACGTCAGGGAGCTGCCCTGAATTTCTAGAGCCCTGAGTTGGCAATCTTGCTTTTATTTTTAAAAATATTATTTTGAATTTTCCTACATTGTGATGCTGTTATGAACTCATTAGGTTCACTGAGAAATATCTGCAAACATTTTTGTATTAATTTTCTAAGGTTGACATAACAAAGTATCACAAAGTGATAGCTCAGAACAGAAATTTCTTTTCTTAGTTCTGGAGACTAGAAGTTGTAAATCAATGTGTTGGCAAGGCCATGCTGCCTCTGAAATCTATAAGAGTATCCTTCTTTTCCTCTTCCTAGCTTCTGGTGGTTTGCTGGCAGTCTTTGGTGTTTCTTGGCTTATAGATTCTTCACTCAAATATTCCAATTTCACATGGCATTCTTCCCATGTCTCTGTCTCTTCAGATGGTCTTCTTTTTTTTTTAAGGACCCCAATTATATTGCATTAGGGGTTCACCCTACTCCAAAATGACCTCATCCTAACTTAACTTATTGCATCTGCAATGATCCTATTTCAAATAATGTCATATTCTAAGGTACTGGGGGTAAGGATTTCAGCATATGAATCTGGGGGGGAAACAGAATTCAACCCATAACATCTCTTACCCAGACGAACCTAGTCCTGTATAGTACTGTCAGCTGCCAATGATCAGCACAGAAACTCTTCTTCTCTAGTGAGAAATGGCAGTCACTACAAATATATCAAAACGTGAGCTATTTCTTCATGCTCTTTGGAAGCAGACCTCATCTGTTGTCTAATGTTCTAATTCTGTATGTGGACAAGTCATCATTCAGTTGTCCTTCCAGAAGTAGTCAGCGTCAAAGTCTGGACTGGCTGACAGGACATTTTCTTCTTGCTAATCATAACTTTAAATCTTGTAAAAACTTGTTTTTCTCCCAAATATAAAATATTAACATTCAGTAGAAAAATATACAGAATCTTTACATTAAAATCCCAGATAGTTGTATTGCTGGAGTGGGTTTTAGTTTTGGGGAGCATCTTTTGGACTTGGAGGATCATACACATTGGTCTTCTTATGCAGCCCGCAATCACCAAAAGGCTCAGTGTCTGGGAGACCAAACTCATCTGGTCCATAAACTAATTTTCCTGTTCATTATTGGTAATGTGAGATTTTGTAATTTTTCTGCTTTATGTTATCTTTGGACCAGCCTGTAGGCCAATAATACCAATCTAGGATAAATCACAAAAGTCATGCATACAGGATATAAAACTTTTTTTTTAAGTATATATTGCTATGTATTGGCTTATAAGTAGCCTCAACAATTTTTAAAAAGTAGACATGAAGCATATTCCTTTATCTTAAAACAATCTGATTACAAATTGACAATAAAGGGAAAAACAAGGTGTTTGGAAACCGAAAAACATTCCAGAAATAACTCCTGGGTTATAAACTTTTTAGAATTAACAGTAATAAAAGTACATATCAAAACTTGTCAGATGCAGACAAAGTGGTATTCAGAAAAAATTTATGATCTTAAATAAGTTTATTAAAAATGATATTTTATAGATTTCATGTTGGCTGTTTTCTACTTACTCATCTTTTAAAAGAGGTGCTGTCTATCCAGACTATATTTTTCAAAGACAAGATGTTGGATTGTCTTTTTCAGTCTCTTTATCTCTTTGAGTCATGACTGAATCAACTTTTCAGATTTATATTTGGAGGTCATGTTGAGGGAAAAAACATACTCAGGCTTTCATTTGAGGACAAACTAAATTAATCTCTCCTGTGCTTTGTGGAGATTCTTTCTGGATGTTTGCTTTAAGTAGTCTGTCAAATGGTGGTGTGGGTTCATCTTTTCTTATGTCTATATAGTACTTTAGTGAAAAGATAGGAGAGACAACCTTAGGGGCTGTTAGCAAGTGATGATTTAAATAAAAAATCTTGCTGGTTGTGTCTTTTCCTTTTGAAGAGATCAAGTTATGAGCAAGGTAAATTAGGAATTTACCTATGCTATACTTTGATCAAATTGGCAGAATTCAGGCAGATGTCAGGTGAATTGAAGTCCATAATCACTGCTATACTTGCCTCTGTGGTGGTTTTGTAATACTTACAGGAATCCCCCTTATTCTTTGTGTACCCAAGTAATGTGTACTCCAACAATATAATTTCCTTCTCCATTTTACTTTAAGTGAATATCCTTTACCTACTTTCTAGGTTTGCAGATTTCTCAACAAATTTATTCACTAAAAGCCCCAGTACACTCTAAGACAGTTTCAGATAACATACTAAATAAAAGCTGAAAGTTTGACCCAGGACCTTCTGCATTAAAAATGAAAACAGATATGGATTAGCAAACCCTGTCTCAGACTTTTAAATCAGAGTTCTGGGATTGGAGTGTCGGCGTCTGTAGTTTTAAAAAGTGGTTCTAATTCATTCCCTGGTTAAAAAAAAAAAAAATCAGTACATTAATTTATTATGTGGAAATTAACTAATTAACATTAATATGGTGGGTAGGTTGTAAATTATATTCCATCTGGCTTTATTTCTGAAACATGGCTCACCGTAAGTGAAACAATTTAGGGATTCAACAGGACTTGGAGCAAATCCCATTCTGCAACTCTGTGCCTTGGGCAAGTCGCTTACTCTCCCTGAGCCTCAGTTTTCTCACTTGGGGATAATATCATCTATGACAAAGTATTTGTTTAGTGGGTTAAGATCTTGTTGTCTAGCAATATGGTTGGATACATAATGCTGAAAATAGTAGGTGATAAGATCCCAAACATTCTAAGTAGAATGACTAAAAAGTGGCCAAAGCTGTCTTGAGACATAAAAAGTTCATATAATAGAAGATCTGCAGGCTAGACTGATCAGAAAAAGGGTTTATTTGAAGAGATTTGTTAGCCTAAAAGGCATAACCCTGACTTCCTGTTTTGGTACATCCGATATAGCTTCTCTCTCATGCTGTGGCCTCACTCTGGCAGACAGTCCTCAAAGTACAGGGTCCAATTAAAATGGCTCTAACTGTACCTCCTGCATATCAGCCCTGGCCATTAGGAAACACTCTTGTCCCACTGTTTATAAAGTAGGAGCTTGTCTCCACTGCAACCCACCTTCAGGGATAGGAGATACAATATAACAGACAGAAACACAATGTTAAGGAGAAAAAAGACTATTTTTAGGTTGTATCATACTGAATAAGATTATTTAATATACTAGTTACATATATTTAACTCCTATGACTCACTGTCAGCTCTGTGTATATCTATGATAATATTTCATTTGAGTACTTTTCTGTCCTTTTAGCTAAAACCTAGTATCATCTTGAGGCTTCCCCATCCTAGAACTGCCAGTAAACCCTGTGATCTTATTTAGTTCAAAGTGAGAAATGGAAGGAGTCTATCTTTTACATGCTGAACAGAGAGATTTGGAGTCTGACATCTGCTGCCATTGTTTCTCATGGCCACAATGCTGCTACCTGGGACCAAAGTTGTAGATCTTTTTTTTAACTTTGTGCCATGTGATTAGTCATTATTCTCTAGGGACTTCTCCTAATGCATGCAAAGGACCTAGGTACTTGATAGTCAATAACCGGTAACTTCTTGAGCCACATTTACTGGGCTATGATGCATGTAGAACTGTAATTGTATCTGTTTGACAGTTATGGGACATGCAACTAAAAGGTTTGCAGTTTGTCCTACATTAGGGGCTCTTAATCTTCTTATCTGGTTGACTATAATTGGCATTGCTCACTGACATAAATTCTTTGAGACTAGTTAGATAGAGGTGGCTATTTGTCCACAGACTTCTAATGTTGGAATTACTAAGGCTCCATAGGCATTATTTTTCTTCAGCTGCACAATCTCCTTTGGTAATCTCATGCATTTCCATGGCTTTTGGTACCACTTTTAAGCAAACAACTCAAATTCTTATCTCTAGCTCAGTCCACAGTTTTATTCTCCTGATGCTTATGTTACATTGTCTACATTTTTCATATTTTCACAAGCATTTCACACATAATGTTTTAAAGACTGAACTCCTGAGTACCATCCCTCAGACTTGCTTTATTTCCATTTAGTAATTGGTGCCATCTCCCTTTCCAGCTTCTCATACAAGAAAACACCCTTTAAAATCCATCATCCCTTGCCTAGAATGCTCATCTTATTTTTAACCTCGTCTACCTCCATCCATTTTCCACACAGCAACTGAAGTGATCTTTAAAAAAAGAAAAGGTTAACCTCCCTAGCTGGAAACCTTTTAATAACTTCCAGTGGTACATAAAATAAAACCAGTAGCTTGACAATGGCCGTAAGGCCTTGCATAGTTTGATCTCTAAGTATTCAAACATTATCTTTTGCCATCCTTCCCCTTGCTCATTTTCTATAACTGTCTTGCAGACACTGAGGCACTAAGCTTATTTGCACTTCACTATCTTTGTACCTGCTTTCCTTTCTGCCTGTATATCTTCCTCAACATGCTGAGCCCCTGCCTCCACACTCCTTACCTAGTTTGCTACAATGAAACAACTCTGTTTAAATGTTACTTCTTCATGGAGGGCTTTTCTCCTATCTTCCCATTATTCTCTTATCATATCAATAACTAGAAGTTATTGCACTTTTTGAAATTTGTGTGTTTGATCATTTAGTGCTTATCTCCCATACTAGATAAGTGAGTTCCATAATGATACTGACTTTGTCTGTTTTGTTCAGTGTTGAATAAATGGAAAGTAAGACAGTGCCTGGCACAATCTGCTAAATGGATGAATTAATGAAGAGAATATGCAAGGAATGGATACAGGAGATGCAAAGTTTTATTCTCTGTGCTTGTAGAAGGGGTTGATTTATAAGATGTTAGTTTGCCTCTACTCCACAGTTTATGGATGTGTCTTCTCTCTTCTTGTTGCTAAGTTTCCTTTTTTTAAGAAAAGCTCACAATTTGCTGTTCCTGATAGCAATCTCCACCACCACTGTCATCACTATGTTTTTTCTATTCCTTCCTCTTCTTTCAAGTAGGACAAGGTGTTCTCGCTGAAGCCACAGAAATATAAAGTATAACTGAAATTATGTAGTTTTGTTTTATGCTAGTGAAATGGGAATGAGACAAGTATAAAACAGTTAAAGTCTATAGTGTTTCATGGGGAGCTTGTTAAAAGATACCTAATTCCTGAACTTCATCTCCAGAGTATCTGATTCAGTAGATCTGGGTTGGGCTCTGGGAATTTTAAATTGTGACAAGGCCCCCTGGAATGGTATGTTATGGTAGGATTTGGTAGGGGATGAGAGTGGAAAACCTCCCAGAGATTAAATTTGCATTAGTTTTATTTCCTTCAGGGAGAAAAGCTGCCTCTGTGTCACAATAAAGTTGGGAACTTGAAAATCTGCTGAATTCAGAGAGCACAGGTAGAGAATATCTTGCAATCACATAAAAGGAGAAGCCCTAACTCTTTTGGGAGAGAGTTTCCAGACCTGGAGTGAAGCGTGGCTCACCTGGGAATTTAGGGGGAAGTGAGTCTTTAGAACTCTGAGGTGAGAGGTATCAGAGATGTTTGGACCCAGGACTCTGGGACCTGGCTCATACCTGGAATATGTCTGGGAGATAAATTGAAAGGTGAACACTGGAGGTGTAACATTTTGTGCTTCAGTCTAGTGGGGTGAGAGGGCTCCATTTCTGAGCACGGCACTGAGTACATGCCTTTGCCTCAAGTGCCAGTGGGCTTTTTCTCAGCATCCACAGTGACTCCAGAGCAGAGGACACAGTCTCTGCCATTGTGTATTGGGCCCATCCTTCAGGAACTACTTTGTGGTGTGGAACGACCTCACTAAGATATGCTGATATTTTAGGTGACTGGAACTTAAAAATAGGAAATAAGTGGAATCAAATGTCTTTTGAAAATTTGGACTATGGGTTAGAAATGAAGCAGGAAAATCGCTCATGGATTTCTATGAAGCTGACAACTTGTCCATCACAAACACATGCTTCAAGCAACTGAACAGATGACATAGACATCACCAAATGGCCAATATAGAAATCAAATAGACTATTTAATTGGGAGCAGGAGATGGAGAAGTTGTATTCTCTCTGTCGAAACAAGACCAAGAGCAGATTGCAATATTGACCACAAACTCTTAATATCAAACATTAGATAAATGGACCTGGAAGATATTGTTCTGAATGGAGTAAGTCAGACAGAGAAAGACAAATGCCCTATAATATCACTTACATGTGGAATTAAGAAAGTAAAAAAACAAAACAGAAACAAATAGATACAGAGAACATTTTGATGGTTGCCAGATGGAAGGGGGGTTGAAAGGGTAGGTAAAAAGGGGGAGAGGATTAAGAAGTACAAATTGGTAGTTACAAAACAGTCATAAGGATGTAAAGTACAGCATAGGGAATATAGCCAATAATGTTTGTAATAACTATGATTGGTGTTAGATGGGTATTGGACTTATTGGGTGATCACTTCGAGAGTTATATAAATGTCTAGTCACTGTCTCATACACTTGAAACTAATATAATATTGTATGCCAACTGTAATTGAAAAAAAAGTAAGCTGAAGAAGAGCACTAAAAGAATCATAGTGACAAAATATAATGTAAATAATCTTCCTGATGGATTTAAGGTCTACATAAAAAACAAATTTGTACTGTTGAACTTAGGTGACGAGAACCAGAAGAACTGTGGACTGAAACTAGAAATATTACTAGAGAAGAATGTGAAAAGAAAATACCAGAAGTAAAAAGGAAAGTAAACCTGGGATAAATGACGGAAGAAACACTAAAAATTGTTAGAGACAGAGGCAAAAGCCAAATGCGACAAAATTAGTATTAGAATCCTGAGCTCACTTTTTCAACAACTGTCACATAGAGGTAAAGGGAACTATTAAAATAGTCAATATAAGGAGATAGAAGAGAATAGCAATGAAGGCAAAACAAGAGATCACTATGAGAAGATTCAAGAAATAAAAGGGAAATTCAAACCTAGATTGGGAATACTGAAAGACCCACAAGGAAGCACATTTTTTGACCAGGAGAAAATGAAGGGAAGGTGGAAACAATATACTAAAAATCTGTACAGGAGAGGCAAAGGGTGACAGATACTTTTGAAAGAGATTCCTGTGATGAAGAATCTATAATTCTTGAAAGTGAAAGCTGCCCTGAAAGTACTGGGAAGAAATAAATCACCGGGAGTAGATGGAATTACCCACAGAATTACTTCAGGCCACAAAGACTGAATCTATCAAAGTCTTAACAAGAATGTCAATAAATAAGGAAAACAAAACAATGGCCTTCGGATTGGAAACATTCAATACACATCCCAGTCTTCAAAAAAGGAGATGCTGAGGAGTGCAACAGCTATAGGACCATTGCTCTAATTTCCCACGCAAGTAATGTGATGCTCAAGGTGATGTGACAAATTCTACCTTCTGTGAAGCAAAAAAATGCCAGATGTTCAAGTTGGATTTAGAAAAGAAAGAGGCATTTGAGATCTAATTGCAAGCATTTACTGGATACTGGAGTGCTCCGAAGAATTCCAGAAGAAGATTAGTCTACGTTTTATAGACTCCAGTAAAGCCTTTGGCTCTATGGATCATGAAGACTATGGGCATGCCTCAGCACTTGATTGTCCTGATGCATAACCTGTATTATGGACAGGAAGCCACTGTCATGACAGAATATGGAGAGGCAGAATGGTTTCCTATAGGCCAGGGTGTCAGACAAGGGTGCATTCTTCTTTGTTTAATCTGTATGTAGAATATATTATAGGAAAAATTGGTAGACTCAGAGGAATGAGGAGTGAAAATTGGTAGAAAAAATATCAATAACTTAAGATATGCAGTTGACACCATCTTACTGGCAGAAAGTAGCGATGATTTGGAATGACTTCTGATGAAAGTGAAAGAAGTGCCAAAGCATTTAACAAAAGTATGACTACAAAAATTATGGCTATGGAAGAAATACACAACTTTGACATAGATGATAAAGGCATTGAAATTTTTAAAGATTTTGCTTACCTTGGTTCAGTCATCAATTCAAATGGAGACTGCAGCCAGGAAATCAAGAGAAGTGGCAGCAAGGGAAGAATTAGGAAAGCTCATCAAGAGGAAAGATGAGTCATTAGAGACCAAGGCTAAGAGCATCCACAACCTCGTATACCTAGTTACTCTATAAAGATGCAAGAGTTGGACAGTGAAGAAGGCTGATAGGAAATAATTGATTTATTTGTAATATGGTGTTGGAGGAGAGCTCTATAGATATCCTAGACCACCAGAAAGATGAAAAGTATGTTCTAGAGCAAATTAAACCTGAAACATCACTGGAGGCAAAAATGACAAAGCTGAAGTTGTCCTACGTCAAACCCATCATGACAAGGCAGTTCTTTAGAAAAGAATAATACTGATAAAAATGGAAGGCAGCAGGAAAAGGGGAAGATCAAATATGAGACGAGTCGACTTTGTAAAAGAAGCCACAGACATTAGTCTATAGAAACTGAGCAGGACTGTTTAGGACAGGACACGGACATCACTCATTCATAGGGTCGCCAGGAATTGGAGCTGACTCAGCAACATGTAATACAACATGTAATCACGTCTAAGGAGCCTATGACATTCACTGCAGTCCTTATTGTTAGCTCATGCATGTTAGATGACAGTATTGGACGAACTCTAACAGAAGTGGCTTAGGCAGCTATCCTAAAAGATTCACCACTCTGAGGGTGGCCAGCATCTCAAAACCTATACCTGTAAGTTGCTAAAGACTTTGCCTAGATTCTGTCCTTCAGACAGGATTTTCTAGGCTCTTTCCTAACACTCAGAATATTGAATCAGGAAAGAACTGGATTAAAGTTGGGAGGCCTTCCTCTTACCTTCTCACCAGATATTTATGAACAATAACACACTCCTGGACTATAATAGAAAGGTGGTGGTAGGAGCCTTGGAGGAGGTAGACTGGGCTTCTGGACCTCCTCCTGTTAGTAGCAGGTGGGGCACCTTCTGGGGACATGTAGTTTGCGTTTTGTGTTTTGTTGCAGCACCCTAGTTACAGGCAGGCAGGCTGAGCATGTGTCTACCTATTATGACTCAAAGTAAACTATGAAGGTTTCACTACACAGCAATGTGTATTTCTGAGATAACAGAATAATCATCATTATTAATGCATGAGGCAAAGAGTTTCAGAGTTGAAGGAAACCTAGAAATTATGTAGAGAACAGCTTATGGACCAATAAGGAGATTCTCTTTATTATACCTTTCTATTATATCTCTTAATTGAATACTTCCAGTGATAGGAAATTGGGAACCTCTTAGGCTATTTCATTAATGAGCTTTTATTTTATCAGAATTTGATAATATTTTAGTATCTGATAGTTAACACTTCTGATTATTTTTGTGTTCAAACTATTCTTGGCTATTTTTTTGCTGGGTCATTTAATCTTTCAGCTGAGTTTCAAAATCATTTTGTTAAGTTCTAAGTTTATACATTAATTTAGAGAGATTTGAAATCCTTGTAACATTTTTAATTCAAGGATATGTTTATATCTGTTCATTTGTTCAAGTTTTATCCTATCAATCCCAATAAAGTTTATTTAGGTCCTGGAGATTTCATGTTTGTTTTATATTTCATTTTGTTAATGGGATCTTTTTCTATCTTGTTTTCAAATTGGTTATTGTAAGAATATATGAAAGCTATTGGATTTCATATATTTGGTACTAAATAATTTAATATATGAATTCCAATAATATTTCAGTTAATTCTCATATTATCCAGGTAGAATACTAAATTCATTTAATGTAGTGATCATTTTGCTTTTTTCAAAAGTGAAGAGTTTCCAGATTTGTTGCATTGGCTGGAACTTCTGAAACAATTAAAACAAGGATTTATCTTTCCAATAATGATATCACTCATTTCTATTTCCTACATTGTTGCATTGGTTAAAATATTTTCACACTGCACTCTATAAAATTTTATCTTTCTTGTTTTGAAGTAGATGAGTTTGGGGACTCTTTTCAAATGTGTTACTGAGGCCTCTACCAATTTTATCTCTCCTCTCATTCAAAATTACTTGAATTATTGTCATTGCTACTCACAGAACAGTAAGATGACAGCAAATTAAGTTTGGAAACAAGAATAAACCAACTAAGTAATTCCAGGGCTCTTACATATTAACAGTCAGAGTTGGGGGGATATTTCTTTTCTATTTTTAATCAAATGCATACTTATTTTATATACTGTATTGTTGAAATCCAAATGTTCTTAACATTTGATGTTTGATTTAATTTTTATAATTGAAAAAAATGTCTTACAAATACCAATCTTTTTGTATTAGCCTAGGGTATCTAATTTGGAAACAGTAGCTCATTTAAGGTACACACAAAAAAAGGGATTGTATATTATAGCGATATTAAATTTTTATCTAAAAATTTAGTTACACATGGTTATAAATAGTAACACCTAAGTTATACTTAATAAAATCATATTGCTAATTATAAATAAAATAAAACTCAACTCTTTTAAAGTATCTTGAATTTATTTTAAAATTTGCTTTTCATAAAGTTTATATTTTTGTAAAAGGATCACAATTTGTAATTTACAATAGATAAATGGATGTAAATATTTTTGACTTTTGTATGACATGCCCACATAGATTGACATTTTGATTGTTATTTTAAAAATTTTGTGTTTATATGTCATTGGCTCAGGTCAGGTTGTATGTTAGTCTAAGTGTTTATCTATAAACGTACATTATAGGAAAATGCAGTATGTACAATAATGAAGTCTTAAGCACAGATGAATGAAGAAATCCATTTACTTTAAAGCTCAAGAAATGAGGAGAAACTGGGATTTTTCTTTCTTTCTTGACAGACGCATTCATTCTGTCTGACATTTCTTCAGTTCCTGAAGTGTCTCCAGGCTAACTGTACAGTATATACAGACTCCAACCTTGGATGAGAGAACACTGATCTTATCAGTTTTGATGTGATATGAGCTCAGGGATCAGGAAGATAAGGGATGTTTTTGTGGTTCTGAAAGATCATTATCTGCTTGTTTTAACCACATATACGTATTTCCAGATTTTTTTTTTTGATGGATATCTAATTTCCCCTTATAATTTTTCCTTCATTTCCTTTTCATTTGTTTTGTCTGTGAAGTTGAGATAAATCTGTCAAGGTGGTAGCTGATTTTATGTTGTATGTTGTGTCTGATGTGTACTTGCTTTTGTGATCACTTTGATTGCTGTTACTGCTACCATATAATTTTAGTACTAGATCTTCCTTGCTCTGTAAAACTAATTACTTTTATACTTGTTCTGACTAGGAAGTTGGATTACAATCTGAATAATACACATGAGTAGAACTGTAGGCTTACCGTTAGAAAATAGCTTTTATATAGGGAAGAAATGGTTGTAGCACATAGGAAGCATGAGTTTTAATGATATTCAGCTGTTCATAGAAAGCAAGGAAGTTCTTCTCACCTTGTCCTATCCTAATTTCTGGTTTATAGCTGAAAAAAATTCTCATAATGAAAGCGTCATCTCTTTTGGGTTAGGGTGATACTTTATGTAAAAATAAATTCTTGCGCCATCATATGACTATGATAAATTTAGTTCAGCAGATCAGTTCTGTTAAAATAACATTTATTAATCATCTCTATGTGTCATGAACCAGAGGTACCGTACTGTGCACTGGAAATATCCCAATAAATGAACTAGCATCCAAGCTCTTGAGAAACTCTAGAATGGTGGTTTCCAATACTGAGCATGAACAATTCTGAATAATGTAATGTAATAATTTATAAAGAGGGAAAGGACTCTAAAATGGGATTATAAGGTTTAATATAAAAAGTAGGTGCTCAGTAAATATTGTAAAATTAGCTGTCTTTGTTTTTAGATTTGATGAAGTGCTTTTCATTAACAAGAAATGATTATTTCAATATTATAGTTAATGCTTTAAAATTGCTACATTTTTGATTTCTTACTCTGTTCCCAGTACTTTACATAAAAATCTTTGCACTTTTTTCTATTGATATTTTAATAAGTTAATACATACTTGTTATAATAACTCTGGAAATTCCATGAAAATATAGTGAAGACCACAAAAATCACCAGTAAGTCCATCATTCAAAGATGGTAATGATAAATATTTTGGCATAGATTTTAAGTTACTTTTTAAATGTATATTTTGCACAGATATTGGCAATTTAAATGAAATTAGTAATGTACTGTATTCTTTTATTTTTCACTAAAGTAATTCATTTATTCATTAACTTACAAAATATTTATTGAAAATCTTCATTGGTTAAAATATTCTTCCACAACATTTTTAGTGACTTTATTGTATTCCATTTTCCTGAAGCATGGTGATCTATTCAAATAGTCAAGTACTGTTGGCCTTCTCTGGTGATCACACTTTGAGCCACAATAAAAAATGTAGAATGACTTTCTTAAATTGGAATTGCTCTGTTAAGGTGTGTATATATTTTAGAGATAATAGTATATGTTTTCAAAAAGCTCTCCAGGAAAGTTGCGTTAACTTTTATTGCATGAAGTAGTATATGAAAGTGTTCATTTCCCAGTACTCTAGTCACCATTGTCAAAAAAGAAAAAAAAAATTGTCCTTAGTCTTAATTCATATTTTCTTTTTTTGCTTAAAAGCGGGGTTGATTATTTTATTTTTTCATGTATTATGTATTTTAATATTTTTTTAAATTAAACTTATTGGAGTAACAGTTAATAAAATTATATGTTTCACACAATTCAAGAATACATCATCTGTACATTGCATTGTGTGTTCATCACCTAGAGTCAAATCTTCCATCACCTGCTTTGCCTTTATCTGCCTCCTCCCCAAACTGATAATCACTAAACTGTTGTCTGCCTCTATGAGTTGTTTGTCTATCTTCTTTGTTTGTTGTTTTCAGTTTTAGATCCCACATCTGAGCGAAATCATAAGGTTCTCAACTTTTCTGTCTGACTTATTTTCACTTAGCATGATACTCTCAAGAGCCATCCATGTTGCAAATGGCATTATTTCCTCTTTTCTTATGGCTAAGTAATATTCAATTGTGTATATGTACCAAATCTTCTTTATCCAATCATCTGTCAGTAGACACTTGGGTTGTTTCCATGTCTTGGCCACCATGAATAATGCTGCAGTGACTATCAAGGTGCACATACCTTTATGGATGAATGTTTTCAAATTTTTGGAGAAGATACCCAGAAGAGAGATTGCTGGATCATATTACCCAAAGCAATATACAGATTTAATGTAATCCCCATCAAAATCGCAATGGCATTTTTTAAAGAAATAGAACAAAAAACCATCAGATTTGTATGGAATCAGAAAAGACCTCGAATAACCAAAGCAATCCTGAGAAAAAAAGGACAAGTTTGGAGATATCACATTGCCTGACTTCAAATCATACTACCAAGTGACAATAATCAAAACAGCATGGTATTGGCATAAAAAACAGACACAAAGACAAATGGAACAGAATTGAGAACCCAGAAATAAACCCAAATATATATCGGCAAATAATTTTTGACAAAGGAGTCAAAAACCTACAATGGAGAAAAAGCCTCTTCAGTAAATGGTACTGGGAAAATTGGAAGGCCACCATACAAAGGAATGAAGCTAGACTGCTGTCTGTCACCATATACCAAAATTAACTCAAAATGGATCAAAGACCTAAATGTAAGACCTGAAACAATAAATTGCATAGAAGAAAACATATATACTAAACTCATGGACCTTGGTTTTAGAGAGGATTTTTATGAATTTATCCTCAAAGCCAAGGGAAATAAAAGCAAAAATAATTGAATGAGACTATATCAAACTAAAAAGCTTCTGCACAGCAAAAGAAAACATCGGCAAAACAAAGAGGCAATCTTCTGAATGAGAGAAGATACTTGCAAGGGTCACCTCTGATAAAGGGCTAATATCCAAAATATATGAAGAACTCATACAACTCAACAACAAAAAAGCAAACAATTCAATTAAAAAATTGGCAGAGGATCTGAACAGACACTTCTGAAGACATACACATGGTCAAGAGAGATATGAAAAGATGCTCAATTTCACTAGCTATTAAGGAAATGCAAATCAAAACCACAATGAGATACCACCTGTTAAAAATGGCTATCATCAACAGAACAAGTAATAACAAGTGTTAGAGAAGTTGTGGGAAAAAAGGAACCCTACTACTCTGCTGATGGGAATGTAAGAATGTAAATTGGTACAGCCACTATGGAAAACAGTATAGAGGATCTTTAAAAAATTAAGAATAGAATTGCTTGATCATATTTTTATCCATTTTTTATTGTCATTTTTTTTCACACTACTGTGTGAAATATCTTGATAGTAAGGATAATAGTCCTCTAGCTCTCTTACATATGGGCTTATTTTTTTTTTTAAGTTTATTTGCTTTTGGCTTTTGATTTTTATATGTACAAGTTAATTTTTGTAAGTAAAATCTATCAACTTCTTTCATTACGTTTTCTGCTTTTCTGTTTATGCATAAAAAGTCTTATCAGATCAAAATAAGAGTAACTGAAATTTTCTTATAGTACTTTTTGATTTCATTGCGCATTTTACTTTTTAATATATTGGTAATTGATTTTGGTGTATGTAGTGAAATATTTTCTGAGTCCACAGTATGACTGGATAATACATTTCTGTTGACTTTATACATGAATTCCAACAGGATTAAGTACAGACCTTCTGGGTTCAGCTTTTTTCACTCAAAATTCTGTAGACATTGCTTTATTATGTCTTATTCTTTAATGACAATGAGTCGATTTTCCTTTTTTTCATGTGAGATTTATTCTTTCCTCATTTAGTATACACGAATCATTATTCTTAAAATTGAAAACTTACCAAGATATGTTCAGATGTTTGCCTAATTTTCATTAATTATGATGAGTTCTTTTTAATATGTAGATTTATATGTATTTTTTAAGTTTAGGAAAATTTTCTTGTATTATAACTTTTTGTACTATTTTGATTCCATTTGTTTTCTCCTCTCTAGTAGCTCTAATTTATATGTAATGGTGAATCCCTTTTCTACATACCTACTATTTTCTCTTATGACTTTTATCTCTTAGTTATTCTCTCTGCATTACAAGTAAAATTGTAGAGTTTTTTTTTCCCATAAGATTTTCTATTGTGTTGATTCTAATCTCTTCTGTGCTTCTAAGACCTTCAGTTTAAATTCAAGGACCATGGTTTTGTGTCTTTAAGGTCTTTATCTCATCTAGCTCCTCTACTTCTCAGCAAGATAGCCTTTCAGGTTAGACTGTTTTCTTATCAGTTCATCTTTGATCTCTTCTGTTTTTATAGTCATTTATATTTTTAAAAAATTCGAAGGATCAGATTATACTAGTATTATGATAAATCCATGAAACCGGTATAAACTCAGTGCCACCAAGCCATGGATTTTGAAAAAGAATATGCTTGCACGTATGAGACCTAACTCCTGAGTTTTAATGAGATTACTTCAGTGATTTATTATTTATCTTTCAATTTAATTGTTATTGTATTGTTTATGTTATTATAGAGCCCCTCCCTCCCTTACTATTTTGTTTCCTCTGATTTTTTCTTCTATCTTGAAGCCTCTGTTCTGATTTCGGTATAGTTTACTTTGGTATTGTAAGGTGCCATGTACTCTCTGACTAGGAAGTTGTAAGATTTTCTTCCCAAATTCTTGAAAATTTGAATCATTCATTCAAAAAATGGGTAAAGTGCTAGCATATGCTTAAGTGTGTGTCAGACATTTCTGGAATTTGATGAGCTCTTTTAATTAGGGTACTCAAGTTTTTCTGTAGTTCAGATAAATTTTATCTGTTATCTCATTTTGTTCCCCCCTACCCAGAACCACCTATCCTTTGTTATCTGCACTTGAAGTCCCTTATCTTTTCCCTGAAGATATGTGTTTTTAGATATTTATCCTTTTGGGACCTGAATTAGTGGCCGAAGAGATTTTTTAAAATATCCATCTTTTTCTTAAATCTATTTACAAGTTTTTAATTTGAAAATTATGTTATTTTTAGAAAGTCTTTTGTCATGTGGAATTTCAGTTTTCTTATGTCTTCTTACGTTTTTTGGTTCAGTATTCATCTTTGCCTCTGGCAGTTCGATTTCGCAAGGTGGCATGGTCTGTTAGGTCTCTCTAGCTGCTGATGTCCATTAAGGACAGTGAGTAGGTGGGAAAGAAGAAGTCAGCAGCTGCTCCACTGGAATTGTAATTAGGAGTTGCATTGGCTTTAAGACAGAGGGAAACGGGCTCCTTCCTACCTACCCAGAATTTCACATAGTCCCACCGTTGGACATTCCTGTTTGTTATTGGTAATATGTTTTATAGATTTTATGTTATGCATCATGGACCACTTCTCAATCAGAAAAATTCTTGATTTTATTCCATAACAACAACAAAAATTTAGCTCAGTTTTACCCCTTGACATTTTTCTCTTTTTTTTACTAGATCTGTTTTGCAGAATTTTGTTACCTAAAATTTATTTGGAATAATATAATGACATTACAAACACTGACAGGTACTATTTTTGTCAGTGAAGATTTAGAGTATAATTCCATATAACCTGCTGTTGTCCAAATATTAATGATGTATAAAAACTAATGGGGCATGAAGAAATATACATATTTTACTTAAAAATTACTTTTTATCATCATAATTTCTATATTTTATTTTATTTTTCTCTTTCTGCTCCGTGGCTGAGTGTCAGAGGAGTAACTATTCCCCGAAAAAGGGAACGATCTTCTTCCAAAGGCATTTCCATGGCACCTCAGTAAATCAGCTAGGAAAGGCACCTAAGAGACTGGTAACTCAGCACCCTGGGCTCTGTCCTCCTCTCATTACACCTTCCTTCCTGAGCATGATGAGGCTATATTTATTCCCTAAAACAGGCTCTCTATGTGAATGTTTGAAAAAATACTTATTTTTGGCTTTTCGGAAACTTTAGGAACATGTTTCACTTCTTGTACATAAAAATACATTTCTGTATGCATATTTTGACCAGTGGGTGCATGAGTACATATAATCTGTGTATATAGGTCTCTTTTTCTAATTCTTTTCCTTCCTCCTCCTTCCTGATATGTGTTTCAATTTACATTTATTGAGTAACCTGATACATAATAAACATTGTAAGTATTGAGGATAGAGAAATAAAATATGAAATACTCCTATGTGTGCATATATAATTT
>NW_011888845.1:7563563-7569577 GCF_000151845.1 Pteropus vampyrus | reverse complement strand
GAATTGTAATTAGGAGTTGCATTGGCTTTAAGACAGAGGGAAACGGGCTCCTTCCTACCTACCCAGAATTTCACATAGTCCCACCGTTGGACATTCCTGTTTGTTATTGGTAATATGTTTTATAGATTTTATGTTATGCATCATGGACCACTTCTCAATCAGAAAAATTCTTGATTTTATTCCATAACAACAACAAAAATTTAGCTCAGTTTTACCCCTTGACATTTTTCTCTTTTTTTTACTAGATCTGTTTTGCAGAATTTTGTTACCTAAAATTTATTTGGAATAATATAATGACATTACAAACACTGACAGGTACTATTTTTGTCAGTGAAGATTTAGAGTATAATTCCATATAACCTGCTGTTGTCCAAATATTAATGATGTATAAAAACTAATGGGGCATGAAGAAATATACATATTTTACTTAAAAATTACTTTTTATCATCATAATTTCTATATTTTATTTTATTTTTCTCTTTCTGCTCCGTGGCTGAGTGTCAGAGGAGTAACTATTCCCCGAAAAAGGGAACGATCTTCTTCCAAAGGCATTTCCATGGCACCTCAGTAAATCAGCTAGGAAAGGCACCTAAGAGACTGGTAACTCAGCACCCTGGGCTCTGTCCTCCTCTCATTACACCTTCCTTCCTGAGCATGATGAGGCTATATTTATTCCCTAAAACAGGCTCTCTATGTGAATGTTTGAAAAAATACTTATTTTTGGCTTTTCGGAAACTTTAGGAACATGTTTCACTTCTTGTACATAAAAATACATTTCTGTATGCATATTTTGACCAGTGAGTGCATGAGTACATATAATCTGTGTATATAGGTCTCTTTTTCTAATTCTTTTCCTTCCTCCTCCTTCCTGATATGTGTTTCAATTTACATTTATTGAGTAACCTGATACATAATAAACATTGTAAGTATTGAGGATAGAGAAATAAAATATGAAATACTCCTATGTGTGCATATATAATTTGTTTGTAAACGGCATATAATTCTGGTAAAATATTTAACATGCTCATCGGGCCACATTGTTTTTAGACCATAAAAACCAAGTAAAACTCTACTTTTCATTAAACCTTTACAGAGGTAGCATGATTTTACAGTTGAGCCATATGTAGGTAAATTATACAGTTTATAAATTATAAATTATACTCTAGACAGGTGGGGAAATATGAATTATTCTCTTATTTTTATTTTTTTATCCGAACTCAACCACAAAAGTCAATTGTCTATTTCTCTGGCAAGTTAAAAAATATCCTAAGTCCTTAAAAATATTCATTAGCCCTTTCTCTGTTTCATAAAATTATATCTAACTTTAAAAAGTATTTGTAGCCTAATGGGTAGCATATTATCATGGGAAGCAAATACACTAATTTAGGATCTTTGCCTATTGAATCCAGTAATAGTTCAAAACTTATTTCAATAATCTGATGTAGAATACATCTCAAATTTTAATTCAATGGGATGGAAAAATCTTTTTATAAATTATTTTAACCACATGAAAACTTTCAATAAATTTATTATCTTTTGTAAGCTAATTTTGTAGAAATTAGTACATAGCCTATGACCCAGTTTCAATTACCTAAAAAAGATACAAAGGGATGGTGTTGGAGTTTAGCGCATATGTTCATACGTTTATAGCAAAAGCTAAGTTTTAGAATCACTAATATGTGTAATTGCTTTTCTATTCATAAACTAACAGATTGTTCATATTCTAATGTCACCATAGGAGCCACAGAGTCTTTGGCAATGGAAATTTTTGTGTATGACTATATCCTTGCCCTATATTCTTTATCTGCAACATTGTTGCTTTTTCCCTTTTAAGAACTTGCTAAAAATAATTTCCAAGGGCATAATGTGGTCTCCTGCTTAGAACAGGTTAACAAAAATGGAAACTTTTATTTTCTATTTCTTAGCTTTGCCCATAGCAGTTTAGTTGCAAGTTTAGTGTATGGGTCTTATTATTACAACAAAAATAGAAGTTTAATTATTATTTATCTTCAAAGATAATTATCAGTAGGAAAGACATGATACTGTTTAGCAATTTTCAGATCAAAGCGATATAAACGTACATCATTTAACCTCATATAAGTGTAAAGGCTAAAATATTATCTTAAGTGTGAGGTTAGTCTCCCTACTCTTTATAATTTTGCTCAGAATGCATGGGTAACCTAGATACTAGAAGTGAGATATACATCCATTTGAGGGAGATGAAATTATTTCCTTTGCCTTTTGTTTTGTTAGCTTTCTGCATAAAAAGAATTGCAGATATTTTGTAGATGAAAGGTTTTATTTATTTAAGGATTCTTTTGAACTCATACCATTTTTTAGCCAAAGTTATTTAGAAGGCTGTGTGTGGGTGGGTGGGGGGGGGGTGGGATGGAGACAACAGCCACACTAATTGGAGAATAGAGTCATTCTCAATAGCATTTAGTTAAAGGACAGGGACATGGACAAGACACAGGCCTTAAAGTGGAAATAAAGGCTTGCTTTGATGAATAACTATCAATGGCTTAATTATTTCATGTGCTTTGATGGGCTTTTGGTTATTTATCATATTTATGTGTTCTCTTGTTTGCATCTTCACACAAATGAAAGACTTCTGAGTAAGTGTCTTTTAAATGGGAATTCCTGTTGGACTTTGAACACCATTATCAATTGTTTTGCCCATAAATATGTAAAAATACAGGTATTATAAATAATGCTTTTACCTCTTGTTCTTAATCTCCCACTTTCTCTCATATTTTAGACTTTTGGAGCTGTAACAGCTTCTGCTTTCCAACATCTCACAGTCATTCTGCTCTGTCTTCTTCTGTTAGTGATTATATTAGCTCAACAGTATTTAACTACCAATTTCATGGTCAATTATTAATGAATGTTTCATTTTTATCTGTTGTATTACTTTGCCAACAAAACTACTGTGAAGTTAATTACCTGGCAGTTTTTTAAAGGATAAAATTGAAAGAAATGGCTTTTGCTGTTAAATTGTCATGTAGACCCACTTTTGTCATTACAGGATAACAACAGATCCTTTTGATAACTAAGCCAAACAGGTCAGCCACTCTCTGTTGTTCAGATGGTTGATAAAATATTCACAAAACTGAAATCTGGTGGGGTCTGGAACCTATGGCTTTGCAATTTGAAAGGTATTTGATTATGTCCTTTGTAGACTGTTCATATTCTTTGAACCTGGTTGAAAAGAAATGTTTATATTTCGGCCTGCTGAGCTCCTCACATTTAAAAGAGAATAAGTGGCTTCCACAAATCAAGGTACCCCAGGCAGTAGAGGTTTTCCTCGCAGACAATGTATGAGACACTTGGCCACAAGCAGGTACCTCGAGACTGTATTGTTAAACCAGCTGAATTGTGGTGAATGCATGCTATTAACATTTTTTTCCAAACCCATACAATATACAACATCAAGAGTGAACCCTACTGTAAACTTTAAGTGAACCCTACTGTGGACTTTAAGTGAAAATTATATGTCAGTGTAGGTTCATCAGTAGTAACAGAAATACCAGTCTGGTGGGGTGTGTTGGTAATGGGAGAGGCTGTTCATTTGTGGGGAGAGGGGATATATAAGAAATCTCTATTCCTTCTTCTCAATTTTTTTGTGAATCTAAAACTGTCCTAAAAAATAAGTCTATTAAAAAAAAACAAATCTTAGTAAAGATTTTTGCTTTTGGTTAACTACTACCCTAACTCAAATGTTTTAAAAAGAACTTCATTATTCCTTGAGTATGAGCTTCCTGGCAAGTTGTGTCTGGCCTCTTGGCAGCTGATGGTTTCTGCAGATGCTCTTTGCATAGACGCTCATCTGGTCTGAGGTAGATGGTCAGAAATATGAAAATCAGTAGCGTTCCCTTTGTAAGGTAGTATGGGAGACTACTGAATAGATTTGGAGTAGGAGATGGAGAAATGGGGAAGTGAAAGGGGAAGAATATTCACAAATTAGCATATATTCCTCATTCTTCTGGAAGAGGGTTTCTCAAACTTTGGGCTGGATAGTCTTCATTGTAAGGGGCTGTCCCTGTGAATTGCAGGATGTTTAGCAGCATCCCTGGCCTCTACCCAATACATGCTAATAACATCCTCCAAGTCTGACAAACAGAAATCTTCCCAGACATGGCGAAATGTTCCTTGTGGGACAAAATCGCCCCATATTAACAACAACTGTACTAGAAGAAATATTTAGATTGGCCTCACTGAGGTTAAATCATAAAGAATCATTACATTTAGAAGCATCATTTAGGTTTTATTAGAATAGTCTACATATGAAGAACTATGCTTTCTACATGACCAATAAATAGGTGAGCTTTTCATACAAGAAAAAGTATATTTACAATTTTAAAGAATATCATCTCCTCAATGAACACTTCAGAAGGGTACATATGTGTTCATTTATGAAATCTATGGATGGATTACGTGAAAGCAATTTGTCCCTCAACCCCAATGTATTATTTTAATTTTACCTTCTTCTGGGTCAATACATTGCCTCCCACTCTATCCCCACGTTTCAAGCTTATAGAAATTAAGACTTGATTAAAAACTGTGTGTATGGGTGTGTTTGTGTGTGTGTAAATGTGGTGATATTTTGATGAATAAATTCCTTTAATAACAAGCTGCTTTATAGCAAAAATTTTTTTAAAAATAGCCACAACAAATCTTTATAAATTGTTCTAGTAGAGTTTAGGCATCTCCTGCTGAATGTAACAGGAAACATCTTGACACAGCTTCTTTTTCTCTAGAGAGATTCCAGGTAACATGCAATTTCCTAGAAAGGGTTATGAATCCTGCAAAGATTGTTTCCTGCTCTCCGGTAGCCCATTTTATGAATCCCTTCCCACTTTAGTAGGGACTTTTTTTCGTTTAGGTATGCAACACATTAGGTTTTTTTTTGTGACATACCTTCCCTTACACCCTACCCTATAAAAGTAGGTAAGACTTTAGTACTCGTCATAGACACCAGTTGCCTGCCTGACTTTGAACGAGCTTCATTAAAGCAAGAACGTGCACATTAATTTTAATTATCAAAAGAAAGACCTTTCCCCCAACCCTGATTTCAGACATCATCAAGCATATGTGGAAATGGAGAAGAGAAGAGTTCTCTGCAATCAAATGTTGGTGGTTTCTTTTGAACACTTATAATTCAGAAGTCTGATTCTGAGATGAGAAATTCAATTTCCACAAATTCTTCTTGAGAATTTCTCACAAGGAAGGCAGTCAAAGGAAGAGAATAGTGGGACCTCTTAGGCTTCTCCATGTGCTTCCCTCCATGTGCAGCAAGGAGTGGTAAGATGGGGTAAGGAAGGAGACGTCCATCTTTGCTTGGTAGTTTTGGCCCAGTGGGTTCCAGTGGAAATCCCCGTGGACATGTTTGGGAAGGAGATGGTGTGGTTTGATGTGAGGATGGAGTGTGTGAAGTGGAGTAGACTAAGGTGGACAGATTGCCTTTTGGAAGATTTTGGGCATGTTAGAGGGTTAGAAACCCAGAATGGGAAAAGGACAAATTCCAGAAAGCTGAGTGTTGTCCATTGAAAGAGCATGGATGGGGCAGTGATGGTGAAATGGTTGTTCAAAGTATTGTGATATAAATTAGGAAAGTATGTTATACTTTGGCCTTTTCTCAGGAGACGGAATAGAGACTAGCATCCTTTTGATTAATTTTTGTTTGTTGAACATACCTTAATTAATTTTTCCATGTAGAATGGAAATAATTATTTGTGTCCTATTCTAGAAGTTATTGGAGATAGACGGACTTATGCCTATTTATCAACTGTGCCCTGGTGCAGCCCCACAGTCTATTGTCTGTGGACAGGTGGGACACCTCTGTCACTTTCCCTAGACATTTTTTTTTTGTGTTTGGTTTAGGGTATCCAGTACAGTCTGTATTTTTAAGCACATTTAAAATTTTTTTAATTTTTAATATTTTCTTAACCACAGACTTCATATTATCTGATGACTATTATGATGCTTTAAACAGTGTATCAACTTCTATCTCTAAT
>NW_011888845.1:7560544-7563002 GCF_000151845.1 Pteropus vampyrus | reverse complement strand
TTATAAGGGAAATGACTTTTTTTGTATTTTATCCACAGAGCACATCCAAAAGCTTTAGGATTCTCACACAAAGTAGCAAGCATTTGCTCTGAAAGTAAATCCAAAGAAAAGAGGATTTATGTGAGACCAACTAACCATACAGGGAGTGAATTCCAAATTCAAGAATAAAAAAGGTTTATTAAAATATGTTAGTTCATCACTTCCAGACGGTGCTTTTGAAATAGCCAGTGGCACTCCTTCAGGTGATTTCAGACAGTGGTTCATTTTCTTTCAGTTAACAAAAATGGATTAATAAAGAAGTAATTCTGACTAATATTTAATCCCTTGATGCTGGCATGTATCAGTGTGTTATGTAACTTTGCTTCTATTTATAGTTCATATATTTGTTTTGTTACATTCAAATTATGAAAATAATTTCAGCTCATGACCATTTGAAGTGGATCCTAGCCAAGCTCAAATTGAGAATAAGCATCTTACTGTTGGCTGAGATAGTGTGCTGGTGACCTATCAGAAAGTCTGTTAGCATACATGGATATGCCTAAGAGATTTTGTTTTAGGCTAAAGCAGGAAGAGGTTTTTTTTAATTGCAGGAGCACATGGTGATGAGGTGGAGGAAATATGAACAATAGAGGGAGCAGACAGCCCATTTGAATTTTTGAGCCTTGATAGAATAAGGTAGAAGAAAAAGCTAAAAGAGCTTTTTTTCCTGGGAAATGTCATACTTTCCTGATACTTGTGACAGAGCACCGATCAGAGTATGTGAGAGAGACTTCTTTCCAACCTCAGACAGCGATCAGCAAAACTCTGACTCTTCAAAGACTGGCTACTTTGGTAACACGGGGAGGTATCACCTTGACATGGACACAGACATTTCACAGGGCACATGAGGCAATGGCAGTGACTAGTGGTTTTCATGTAGGAAGGCAACCGCTAGAAAGAAAAGTTGGGAGCAGATAACATAGCAGATTTATTTTATCCTTTCAGTGACTCCCAGAAATTCCTGAGCAGGAGTTCTCTTTGGGATTAGAGTCCTTCCTCCATGAGTCAGGGACAGTGATCCAGTGAATTTTGGATGTCTGTTGTTAATATAGCTTTTCTCTCCATAGGTTGATGAGGTCTGGAGACATTCACATTATCTTTATCTATGGAGTTTTAAAATTACTGTCATTATCCTTTAAAAAAAAAAAAACCAGGGTACATCTAATTACAAACAGACAAACAAAAAACATAACGCTTGACTGATATTCACTAATACAGCTTTGTTTCCACAGTCTGGGCTCATTACGAAACTTCTGAAATGTCTCCGTGCATATTAATGAGTTTAATATTGGATGAGGAATGAGAGAGAATGTGTAGTTCAGAAGCAATTAGTCAACATTATTAAGACATAACCTATAAATTGTATCTATATTGAGAAAGATTGCATTCTCAATTTCAGAATTTAAGAACTACATATTAAATTATCAGGTGACTTATTCGATTGTAAAATTAAGATTACAATTCTACTGTTATTAGTTCTAGAATACAGCATTAAACTAAAGCACATTATTTTACTATGCTATGTTGAAAAAAAGTACTTCAGCTAGACAATGGCTGGTTTTCAGCATATCCTATGCTATGTTATTTCACTTTAGAACTTAGAAAAACTTCAGAAAAACTTGGAGTACTATGGGATGTTGTGATTCAATAGTTATATATTTAATTAATTTGAGTTCATTTTTTGTACTGATTCGGGGCTGTGTAGCTGAGAAAAATTTCCGTTATTGTCCAAAAATGTATCTTGAGCTATTTATTTCATTACATTCTTTCACTAATAAAGCAACAGCACACTTTCACTTATTAGCTGATATCGAATAAGTCATTTATTTTCTTTTAGTCTCAGTTTTGTCATCTGTAAAAGGTGAATAAAAGAAGTTCTAATATTGACGTGTTAAAGAACTGAGATATGGTGGTTCCCAGTGGATCTCTGCTTTTTTTGCAACAAAGTTCTTATAAACAGCAGTCTTGTCTTTAAATGCTGGGCTTTAGTCCTTTTCCTACTCAGTGTTCTAGGGTTATAATTGTATTGTCTTCACTTCTTAGTTCTATACTTAGACTTGGCTCTGTCAATGACATGGGTCAAAACATATTTATTTTTAATTCTAGTAAATCTCCAATTCCATTATTTTTCTTAGAAATTTTTCTTTAAAGTTTTTCATTTCTCTCAACTTCCTAACCACAAGTCTAGTTTGGGTTCTTATCATCTCACATGAGGATTACTGAGCAACATCTAACAGGTGTCTCTGACAGCAGATTTCCCCACTTCCACTTGATGTGCACTATATTGCTTGGATTATTTTCCTTAAAAATTACATCATTCCCCTCATCAACAAAAGAAAAGAATTTTCAGCAGGTTTATAAATATTTAAGTTATATCGTGTCCTATTTTTTTCCTCGCTTTTATGGATCTTTATAACGA
>NW_011888845.1:7552944-7560494 GCF_000151845.1 Pteropus vampyrus | reverse complement strand
TCAGCTAGACAATGGCTGGTTTTCAGCATATCCTATGCTATGTTATTTCACTTTAGAACTTAGAAAAACTTCAGAAAAACTTGGAGTACTATGGGATGTTGTGATTCAATAGTTATATATTTAATTAATTTGAGTTCATTTTTTGTACTGATTCGGGGCTGTGTAGCTGAGAAAAATTTCCGTTATTGTCCAAAAATGTATCTTGAGCTATTTATTTCATTACATTCTTTCACTAATAAAGCAACAGCACACTTTCACTTATTAGCTGATATCGAATAAGTCATTTATTTTCTTTTAGTCTCAGTTTTGTCATCTGTAAAAGGTGAATAAAAGAAGTTCTAATATTGACGTGTTAAAGAACTGAGATATGGTGGTTCCCAGTGGATCTCTGCTTTTTTTGCAACAAAGTTCTTATAAACAGCAGTCTTGTCTTTAAATGCTGGGCTTTAGTCCTTTTCCTACTCAGTGTTCTAGGGTTATAATTGTATTGTCTTCACTTCTTAGTTCTATACTTAGACTTGGCTCTGTCAATGACATGGGTCAAAACATTTATTTTTAATTCTAGTAAATCTCCAATTCCATTATTTTTCTTAGAAATTTTTCTTTAAAGTTTTTCATTTCTCTCAACTTCCTAACCACAAGTCTAGTTTGGGTTCTTATCATCTCACATGAGGATTACTGAGCAACATCTAACAGGTGTCTCTGACAGCAGATTTCCCCACTTCCACTTGATGTGCACTATATTGCTTGGATTATTTTCCTTAAAAATTACATCATTCCCCTCATCAACAAAAGAAAAGAATTTTCAGCAGGTTTATAAATATTTAAGTTATATCGTGTCCTATTTTTTTCCTCGCTTTTATGGATCTTTATAACGAGAACATATCCTCCTGTCTCACTTCATATATTCACTTCAGAAAGGAGGATTTTTTGTTGTGGTTGTTTATTCTGGCCTCTCTAGAGGCCTTTGCGTACACTGTTCCCCTCATCCAGCATGCTTTTCTTTCTTCCTCACCCATGCTTCAGAGATCATTTAGATTTTCTTTGCCCTGAAGCTTCCAATCCATGTTACATGAAAACCTGCCAAATAATTATCTACAATACTCCTTTACCAGTGATTTTCATGCATACAACTAACTAATCTCTGACCTTTTTAAATATCTGGTTAAATATACATAACATAAAATTTATAATTATCATTTTTGAGTGTGTAATTCAGTAGCATTAAGTACATTCACATTGTTATGCAATCATCAGCACTATCCATCTCCAGAAAGTTTTCATTGTCCGCGACCGAAACTCTGTATCCATTAAACAATAACTCCTTATTCTTCCCTCCTTTAGCCCTTGGTGAATACCAGTCTACTTTCTTTATCTATGAATCTGACTGTTCTAGGTACCTCATTAAGGGGAATCCCACAATATTTGGACTTTTGCATCTGGCTTATCTCCTTCATCCATGTCGATGGAAAGTTGGCTATTGTGAATTATGCAGCTATAAACATTAGTGTTCAAATATCTGTTTGAGTCCCTACTTTCAGTTATTTTGTGTATATACCCAAAAGTGGAATTGTGAATCATTTTATGCTTAAATTTATTGAATAACTATTGTTCTGTCTTCCACAGTGGTTTCACCATTTTATATTCCCACCAGCAATATACAAGGGTTTAAGTTTCTCCGCATCTTTGCCAACACACTTATTTTCTCCTTTTTGGATAATGGTCATCCTAATGGATTGAAGTGGTATCTCACCATGGCTTTGATTTATATTTCCCTAATGATAGTGATGTCGATTATCTTTTGCTGTGTTATCAGTCATTTTTACATCTTCTTTGGAGAAATGTCTATTCAAGTTTTTGGCCCGTATTTATTTTCTTCCTTCCTTCCCTCCCTCCTTTCCTTCCTTTTGTGAAGACCTTTTAAATAGTATATTATCAGAACAGTTTAACAGGTTTTTGAAAACTTAAGTCATAAAGAGCATGAACTAATGTACTGTGTGTATGATGTACTGGGAACCATTGAGGAAGAAAGGGCTTTTCAGTGGTCTCACTTGTCCTGTTGATGATAGCCATTCTTAGAGGTATGAGGTGGTATCTCATTGTGGTTTTGATTTGCATTTCCCTAATAACTAGTGAAATTGAGCATATTTTCATATGTCTGTTGGAGAGGTTGTGGGGAACAAGGAACCCTAATACACTGCTAGTGGGAATGTAAATTGATACAGTCATGATAGAAAACAGTATGGAGGTTCCTCAAAACATTAAGAATAAAATTACCATATGACCCAGCAATCCCTCTTCTGGATATCTACCCTAAAAATTTAAAAACACTTATCTGTAAAGATATACATGCCCTAGTGTTCATTGCAGCATTATTCATGGTGGCCAAGACATGGAAACAACCAAAGTGTCCTTTGATAGATGATTAGATAAAGAAGATATGGCATTTATATACACAATGGAATATTACTCATCTGTAAAAAAGATGAAATACTGCCATTTGGAACAACATGGATGGATCTTGAAATTATCAAGCTAAGTGAAATAAGTCAGACAGAAAAAGTTGAGAACCATATGATGTCACTCATATGTGGGATATAAAACTGCAAGCAAAAAAACAAACAAGAGAAACAAACAGAGACTCATGGATGTGGACAACAGTTTAACGATTACCAAAAGTAAGGGAAAGTGGGGGGAGATGGATAAAGGTAAAGGGGTCAAATATATGGTAACAGAAGAAAATTTAACTTTGGGTGGTGAATACACAGTGCAATATACTTATGATATATTATTGAATTTTACATTTGAAACCTACATAATTTTATTAACTAATGTCACCCCAATAAATTTAATTTTAAAAATCTAACTAAATTAAATTTTAAAAATCAGTGGTCTCAGATGCCTTACTCAGAGTTATTGGATATGTTATTTAAATGTTTTCTATCAGTTTTTTTGTTTATACAGTTTTCTCTTTGGTGTCAGTGTCCCTGTGTGTAAACAATTTCCTTTCTAACTTGATATTTTAATCTGATTTTTTTTTTCTTGGAAACCAGATGATCCAATTTGTTAGTTATGCATAAATCTAGACTAAATAAGCTCCCACGAAGGCCTAAGAGACTGACCTGTGGATAAAGAGAAGAAGCTTTATTGTATGCAGTTCATGAGGTCAAATATATTGCTTACTTTTGTTTTTTACTGATAGAACTAGGTAAGATTTCTTGATGGTCTTTTTCTGTAGAAATAAGGTAGTATAAATTGCAGTGTGAATTTCTTAAGTATTTTTATTATTGCATTTTATTACTATATTTATTATGTTGAATATTCAGTGGATATCTAATGAATATATTTTAGTTGCTTTGTGATAGGTTCATTCAAATTGTATCACATGTCAGTTTCCATGGTGATTTTAACCAATTTTTCATTGATTAATTGATTCTAAAATTATGGCCATTATTAAGGAGAGTTCTTGAGATTTATTTTAAGGCTTTTAAAAATATCAACTTACCAATAGGCTTTTCTGTATTAAAAATAACCCCAAAACTTAGTGGTTTAAAAAGATATTATTAGCTTATTCACTCATTTTTGGGTTGACAATTTGACCTAGGCTGAGCTGGGCAATTCCCTGATGGTCTCACTTGAGACCATCCTATGACTGTAGCCACCTGGCAGGTAGGCTGGGATTGGTTGGTTCCAGATGGCTTTACTTGCAGTGTGGCAGTTGGCTTGGGTGACCAAAGTTACTGGGTCATATATCTCTACTCTCTAGCAGGCTAGCCCAGACTTCTCCACAGAGTTCCAAAAGCAACAGGAAAGGGCATGCTCCGGGGTGCAAGCATTCTTCATGTCTCTGTCTCATGTTTGCTAAAGAAATCACATGGCTAAGTCCAAATTCAAGAAAAAGAGAAATAGATTCTATCTCTACATGGAAAGAGCTGCAAACTACTAAGATTATTGTTTCGTTTTCAGTCTCCCACAACATTAGTATCAATTCATGGCCTTGATTTTGTTGATGTAGCATAAGTCCCATATGAAAAGAATATTTCCAAAGTATAATATCAACATGTTCTATAGAGAGAGGTGAAATAAATACAGGATCCTGAAATGATGTGAGACTCGGGTATCTTTTTTGTTTGAATTTATAATTTAAAATATTACTCAACATACTTTTTAAAAAATCAATTGTTTGCCTTTTTATCAGTTTCTAAGGTAAGAATGCCTAAATCACTAAATGATTTAGGCACTAAAATCACTGTGTATTAATCACATACGACAACTGAATGCCAAAAATTTTAACATCAAATCACTCCCCAAAATAGCTTTGTCCTTGTAAATTTTAACTTCTATAGACTATCAAAGAAAAGAAAAGAAAAGAAAAGAAAAAAGAGCAAAAAAGCAAATATGGAATAAAATTTTAGTCATAAATCTATTGAAGTTACCTAAGTTATTTGGAAGCTAATTATGACTGTGTGCAGAGCAAATGATGTGAGAACTGAATTAATGAAGACTAGCTACCACCCACAAGCTAATGAAGCATGCTTTATACCAATAATGCCACAGATTGGAAAATTAAACCTCTTGGTGAGAAAAAAGGAGCAGCCCAAGCTAAGATTAACATGCAAGGCCAAAGGAGTTCCCAAAGGCATTCTCTGCGATTAATAGTCTTTGCTTACTTTCCTGTGATTTCTATAATTCTGTAGAATATAGAATCCCCGAAATTTCCTTATCTTTTGAACCACCTCCCCCCACCCAAAAAAATAATTCAGAGACATCATAGTTTACCTTTGCCCCACAGAGTCAATGTAGGGCAAAAGTGCTGGAGTTCAAATGTATTTTTATTTTTCAGATGTTGGCACTTAATTTCAGTGCAGTGGTAGCTCTTCTTTTTCTTCTTGTTGTCATGACTATGTAGGTGATTTTTCAACCAGGTTCTTTTTATATACCCTTTCCACCATTAACTCATGTGTGTATGTGCATACTATAGTATATATATATACATATACATATACGTAGTGCCAGAAACCACCCTAAGCAATTTCTCTGTGTTTACAACACTATGGGGTAGGTACTAAAATTATCCCTACTTATAGATGAGAAAACTTGAGATAAAAATAAATTATTAAACTAGGAACACACTGCCAATTAATGATGCCATCTGGTTACAGGGCCCTTATTTTTAATTACTATGTAGTACTCTATCTCTGTATGTAAAATAGTTTGATTCACTTGGGAGAGATGGAGAAAAATTAATATATTTGGCCTAATTCAACCACTGAGATAAAATACTTTCTGGAATAATTGAATCTTAGTCTTAAAATGAGAAGATATCATCTTAGATTTTATCTCATCCACTTGTTCAAGACACAACATTTGAACTAATGCTATAGGAATTATATATAATTACATGAAAATTCATAGAAAAATACTAAGATTTTATTACCATTTGTAAAACAGAGCATGCACTATAAATCGGAAGACAAGTCTAACTCTTATCTTGCACTAGTTGGTTGTGATTGGATAAATCACTTAAAATTCCATGTTATTTCCCCATTTATAAAATAAGAACAATTTTTTTTAACCTTATCCTCTAAAATTATCACAGGAATGTTAGAAAAATAAGAATATAAATGAGTGTGCATGCTATAAATCCAAACTGGTAGCATTGCTACAAATAGAACTCGAAAATATTAAGTTTTATGTGATATGTAGTTCCTTTTAAAGGTCTCTCATGTTCAAACAGGTATTGGTATTGAGAAAAGTTAGTGGTTATTGAAATCATACATTGGCTGAGAGACTATATGATTTGTCCTATATACGTCTTTCCTTTATTATTTTACATTAAATTTTCTGAAACTTTCACATGTGAAGAAACCAATCATAATAGTGTTTTAAAATATTTTAATACTATATATAACTATACATCCACACAGATGCATATGTTTTTATAGGAATTATATCAGGACAGAGGATATACCTTTTTTGGTTTATTTTTCATATATTATTTTAAAAATAGCACTTTGGCTTATGATATAAGTAATAGTTGATTTAATCAATAGCTTATTTTTGTGTAACTTCACTTTAAAATGTAACCATGATAGGCAGGGATGGGTGGAGAGTATGATTAAGGAATTGGATGGGTAAATATAGCCTCATTTGTCAAATTCCATGTTAGTACTGTAGGTAATCATTACAACTAATAAGCAAAGTATAGAACCAATAAAAGGAAATAAGTACTTACCTAGTGAGTAATTTACTGAGCTCATGCCTCTGGTGAGCGTTTTTTAGGCAGCTAGTTCTGGCTTTTCTGAATTACCCATGATTTGGCTCCATTCCAGTGACCGAATATTAAATGGAATGGAACAAGGTCCTTACCTGATAGGATAATTTTTCAGTTACTTTTGTATTTAGGTTTGTAAACAGGCCTGGCTTCCATGATGGATACTGATAGAAAATTTACTTTTGAGCAAGACTTCTCAAGAAGGAAACTTTGCTTGTGGCTTGTGTATACTTTATAAAGGGAAATGATATTAGCAGTGCTTCACAGTTTCTTATGAAAATTTAATGGAACTTATGATATAAAATAAAATATTGGATGAACTTATGACAGGTTGTCTTTAATGACAGTTCAGGATGCAAACAGCTTGTTCCAGAGACCATTTACCTAAGGCTTTTAAATTAAATTTTCTAAGTACCTTACATGTTCAACCCTACATTTAAAGCAAGTGGCATTCCACTTCGAGGAAATGAAACCACTTATGGTCGTAAAATAATACATTCAGATTGGCCTTTCGATAAAGGGTAAGTATACCAAAAATCTGAAGGGTATTACTGTAAATAAAATCTTTATTAAGAACTAAAGAGTTCAAATTGATTTTAAAGGTTGTTGTCCTTTCTGGCACATGATAAAATACAATAATGATAAATTATTGTATTAAATTATTGTATTGTATTAAAATGCTTCCTAAGAAGGAGAATCCTTGAAGTAATACAGAACTATAGTCCTGCAGACAAGAAATCGAGGCCCTATGCATTTCATGAGGATAGTCTGGTGCATAAAAGTGATGGGTTATCTGTTGTAGGACTCCAAATGAGACCCAGGCATGAAGGCCAAGGCTCAGCAGTTCACCATTAGGTTTATTTGTTCCTTGATTAAAACATTGTTCTTAACTCTGTCAAGAACTCTTTGTTCAAAGAAAGTTTATACCCTAGTCAACATTTGTTGCCTGTAGGGTGTTTTGGCAAACAGGGCTGGATCCAAGAAAATTGCTTAAGTTAGTAATAGATGAAATTAGTATTCCTCTCTCAATAGTTTTCTGTATCTTTTTTTTTTCCTTTTTAACCCACCTGTCTTCCCACATACTCATACACACCAATATTCTCATCTTCCCTGTTCTCTCTTATAATGGAATTAATAGAAGACTAAGCAAACCTAAGGAGTTAGTGACTCAAGATGACATCCACTCTTCCTCTTTCATCCCAGGGATACTGACCATTTAAAAGAGGAGGCACTGCTTAAAAGAGACAACAACTAATGGTGATATGCCCATTTTGCA
>NW_011888845.1:7549091-7551769 GCF_000151845.1 Pteropus vampyrus | reverse complement strand
GTGTTCACCTCCCATAGATTTCTTTCTGTCACCACATATTTGCCCCTTTTACCCCGTCTACCTCCCCCCAGTCTCCTCCCCTCTACCCTCTGGTAACCTCTAGTCTGTTGTCTATGTCCATGAGTCTCTATTTTTTTGTCCTGTTCATTTGTTGCTTTTAGGTTTATATCCCACATATAAGTAATATCATGTGATTTTGAACTTTTTCTGTCTGGCTTATTTGGCTTAGCATGATTATCTCGAGGTCAATCCATATTGTAGCAAATGGCAGTGTTTCATCTCCTCTTATGGCTGTGTAATATTCCATTGTATATTTGTACCACAGCTTATATTTAGCCAATCATCTATGGTAGGACACTTCAGTTGCTTCCATGTCCTGGCTATTGTAAATAATGCTGCTATGAACATGGGTGTGCAGATATCTTTTCAGATATGAGTTTTCAAGTCTTTGGAGAATTCAGTTTATATATCAGTCTTTAGTTCCTGTGAGTTATTGTTTAAAAGACTTGTTAACCCATTTCCTTTGATATGGACATACAATGAGGAAGGGGAACAATTTATAGTGTGAAAAGGTAAGAATATGTAGAAAAACCTGCTGGTAGTTCCTAGCCTTTAATCCATAGATTCCCCATGGTTTTAGCCACAGGGAATGACTCTTGGTTCCTGTTTCCCCTTCACAGGTGTGGAGAATGGGCTGTTGATAATCTAGCAGGAATCTTCTTTTCTGAAGGTGTCCTCCTGGCCTGGCTGCAGGGCTGATCAGCACATAGCAGTCTCTGATTGAGGCTTGATTAACATTTTAATCCTCTTGCCTCCTCCCTACATTATATATATACAATCTCTTTCTATAGAGAGTTTAATTGTGAGGAGTTGGCTCCTGTGATTATGCAGGCTGACAAATTCCAAGATCTGCAGGTTAAGTTGGCAAGCTGGAAACCCAGGACAGCTGATGGTTTAGTTCCAGTCTGAGTCAGAAGGCAATGCCTGTGAACCAGCAGAGCTAACTGTATAAATTCCAGTCAAAAGGACAGCAGGCTTGAGAGTCAGGAAGAGCTGATGTTTCAGTTTGGGTACAAAGACAGGAAAAGATTTATGTCCCAGTCAAGACAGCCAGGCTGGAGGAGTTTCCTTTTCCTTGTGGAAGGGTCAGCCTTTTGCTCTGTTTAGGCCTGTAACTGATTGAATGGGGGCCCTCCACATTAGGAAAGCAGTCTGCTTTACTCAAGTCTACCAATTCAAATGTTAATCTTATTCAGAAAACTCACAGAAACACTCAGAATAATGTTTGACTAAATATCTGGGGCCCAGAAAAGTTCACACATAAAATGAACCATCACAAATAATTTTTCTAAATATGAGTAACATTTCTTCGTTTCTTTGGTCAGCCATTTCCCATAGCTATACAAAGGATGTGCATTCATCCTAGTTACCCAGGATGGGTACACGACTTGGTAATTCTTGTTTTCCTGACTTAATAATGTCTCCTATTTCTTGTAAAGGTCTAGGCGACATGGACATCTTACTTATTCAGGAGTTTGCCAGGTTTAAGCTGTTTTTTACAATACCTAGCTTAAAGTAATTTTCTTATTTTTCTTTCCAAGTGAGTCTACCAATATATATCTTTTGTTATATTTGCACTTTTGTCTTCACTCTTCCCTGAGTCTGTCCTTCCTGCCCACTCTTCTGTGTGTGATTGTGGACTTTCTTTCTCCTTTCTCACCCTGTGTGTGCCTACCCATATTAATCAGTGTCCATGAGTATTAGTGGGCTGCCAAGGGATTGATTTCTTCCATGTCTATTAATACCAGTTATAATTTCTCATATTCAGTCTATGCTAGAAAAGTTTGAGAAAGTGAGATTAGCAGGCACATGACTATTAACCAGATTTTTAAAATGTTTAATGCTAATTTTATAGCTTTACTTATATAGAAAAGCATTCACACTTGTCTATTGTGGTAGTAACTAAGCTGATTAGTGCACAGAGCTAATGAAACCAACAGCATTGTCTCACTTCCTAACACTGTCCATTGTCTTAGCCTTATCTCTAGCCAGGGTCTGCATCTGCAGCCTTCCCTCTCATCAACCAATGAAGATGCTATATTGTTGGTTAAGGAGGACTTGGATGAGAAAGAGGATCAGCTTCTTTCATGCTACAAGCAAAACAGTTCTGGGCATGCACTGGGGGAGGCAGGTGGGGCTCAGCAGGACAATCTTCTTATGTTAAGGTCAGCAAGTTATTAAATATTTTCCATAGGGAGGTGATTGGATTAAACAATTAGTGAATGTAAAGTACTTTAAACTGCTAATTATTATGCCTTGTGGGTCTGCTTTGCAGATGATCTGCAGTCAGTGAATCTTTCACAAGGCATGGGGCTCAGGATGCTATTCTCTCACTTATCTCCACTCCCCAGGAGTGTTTATAATTATATCAACGATGGGTTTTGGTATTTTACAGCATTTACAAATGTAATCTACCACTGTGACTTCTCAAACTTTGGTACCTAAGAAAAACAGGGCAAGATAGCTATGGAAAGCTTTTCAGGAGAAAAGGAAGATTACTAACACTAGATTAGGAAACCACGCTATTAATCATATATCACCATACCAACATAAGAACTATGAGCTTGTGTTGTGTAGGAAAAAAACTTAGAAATAAGGCTCAACTACTGATAAGTCTG
>NW_011888845.1:7509566-7549041 GCF_000151845.1 Pteropus vampyrus | reverse complement strand
AAAGGACAGCAGGCTTGAGAGTCAGGAAGAGCTGATGTTTCAGTTTGGGTACAAAGACAGGAAAAGATTTATGTCCCAGTCAAGACAGCCAGGCTGGAGGAGTTTCCTTTTCCTTGTGGAAGGGTCAGCCTTTTGCTCTGTTTAGGCCTGTAACTGATTGAATGGGGGCCCTCCACATTAGGAAAGCAGTCTGCTTTACTCAAGTCTACCAATTCAAATGTTAATCTTATTCAGAAAACTCACAGAAACACTCAGAATAATGTTTGACTAAATATCTGGGGCCCAGAAAAGTTCACACATAAAATGAACCATCACAAATAATTTTTCTAAATATGAGTAACATTTCTTCGTTTCTTTGGTCAGCCATTTCCCATAGCTATACAAAGGATGTGCATTCATCCTAGTTACCCAGGATGGGTACACGACTTGGTAATTCTTGTTTTCCTGACTTAATAATGTCTCCTATTTCTTGTAAAGGTCTAGGCGACATGGACATCTTACTTATTCAGGAGTTTGCCAGGTTTAAGCTGTTTTTTACAATACCTAGCTTAAAGTAATTTTCTTATTTTTCTTTCCAAGTGAGTCTACCAATATATATCTTTTGTTATATTTGCACTTTTGTCTTCACTCTTCCCTGAGTCTGTCCTTCCTGCCCACTCTTCTGTGTGTGATTGTGGACTTTCTTTCTCCTTTCTCACCCTGTGTGTGCCTACCCATATTAATCAGTGTCCATGAGTATTAGTGGGCTGCCAAGGGATTGATTTCTTCCATGTCTATTAATACCAGTTATAATTTCTCATATTCAGTCTATGCTAGAAAAGTTTGAGAAAGTGAGATTAGCAGGCACATGACTATTAACCAGATTTTTAAAATGTTTAATGCTAATTTTATAGCTTTACTTATATAGAAAAGCATTCACACTTGTCTATTGTGGTAGTAACTAAGCTGATTAGTGCACAGAGCTAATGAAACCAACAGCATTGTCTCACTTCCTAACACTGTCCATTGTCTTAGCCTTATCTCTAGCCAGGGTCTGCATCTGCAGCCTTCCCTCTCATCAACCAATGAAGATGCTATATTGTTGGTTAAGGAGGACTTGGATGAGAAAGAGGATCAGCTTCTTTCATGCTACAAGCAAAACAGTTCTGGGCATGCACTGGGGGAGGCAGGTGGGGCTCAGCAGGACAATCTTCTTATGTTAAGGTCAGCAAGTTATTAAATATTTTCCATAGGGAGGTGATTGGATTAAACAATTAGTGAATGTAAAGTACTTTAAACTGCTAATTATTATGCCTTGTGGGTCTGCTTTGCAGATGATCTGCAGTCAGTGAATCTTTCACAAGGCATGGGGCTCAGGATGCTATTCTCTCACTTATCTCCACTCCCCAGGAGTGTTTATAATTATATCAACGATGGGTTTTGGTATTTTACAGCATTTACAAATGTAATCTACCACTGTGACTTCTCAAACTTTGGTACCTAAGAAAAACAGGGCAAGATAGCTATGGAAAGCTTTTCAGGAGAAAAGGAAGATTACTAACACTAGATTAGGAAACCACGCTATTAATCATATATCACCATACCAACATAAGAACTATGAGCTTGTGTTGTGTAGGAAAAAAACTTAGAAATAAGGCTCAACTACTGATAAGTCTGTTATGGGCTGCTTGTTCCAAACATTTAATTTAATCTCCTGTTGTAGCATGGAGATTTGAAAGGTAGAGAACCAATTATTCTGGTCCCTGTTAAATCAGGCTCTTCCCCATTAAAGAATTATAGCCAGCTCTAGAGATGATTTAAGAAGCTATCTAACTTGTACAGTATGTAAAGTTGAGTAACTCGTAGTCAATCATGTCAGTTCGGTTTTCAAAAGATTTTAAATAATGTATCTTTGTTAATGAGTTTGCTGTGTTTAGTAGTTTCACCTTTACTATGCAAACCACAAGGGAACATAATAAAATTTAAATGTATAGCACTCACTCAAAAGTTAGTATGGAATTAATTAAGCACACTTGACACTATTACTTTTTAGTAAAGTATTTGTAGGAGAGAGGAGAATGAAATTAAAAATAAGATACAGGGCATAGAAACTCCAAATGTTATGGCCTACATATGTGGGGGCAGGATGAAATGATGATGTTAAGATAAAGGAGAATGAAATATTTCAAAATACTTATTTAAGATAGATAACTAATCACTTGAATAGAAGAAGATTTCTGGAAACAACCTTCATTTATATTCCCTAAGCCTTTCATTACCTCTTTCCCATGTATGATTTGAAAAAGAAATAAAAAAGATGGATAAGACAGTGATTGGTAATGACTTTGTATATCTGCGCTAGCCCAAGATTGAGGAAAACTCTGATTCAGTGTGTAACATTTGAAGAGATGGACTCTCTGGAGGCTTCTTGGAGGGAGAGAGGAATGGAGGGAAGGAGGGAGTAGGGTGCGGGGAGGTCACTTAATTAACTTTCTGCATCTTAGCTAGAGAAAAGAGAGCAATATCACAACCTTCTCAGGCCATTAGGTAGAAGGGCCAAAATAGAGCTGGAAGTGACATCTGGGGGTGGCTCTGAGTGGCAGCATATGTAGTGGTTGAAAACATGGAGTGAATCCAGACTGCCTCAGGTCATGAACCTAACTGTCTCAGGTACTAGCTGTATGTCCTTAGGTAAATTATTTAATCTCCCTGGGCCTCAGTTTATAGGTCTGTAAAATGTGGGTAATATTAGATAGCTATTAAAATTAAAGTAGCTAGAACAATACACAGGACATTATAAGCACTATATAAATGTTTGTTATATAAAGTAATATTAAAATTTATGTCATTAATAAATTGAAATTATAGTTATTAAATAAAAATATAAAAATTACTATTATTAAAGACCATGAAAGATATCAAAATTAAGTTTCTTATTCATAGCTGGAACAAATTAGTTGTGATTAGCTATTATCCAATGAATTATTTCCTAGTTAACATTTAAAAAAGACTGGAAAGAGAACCAAACATCTGAATTCAAATAGGGACTCTGACATTGGCATATTCTAGATGGAAGTCTTCCTCTTTTCTCACAAGCCCACTTTTTTTCCCATGGGCCTTCTTTCCATTGCTAGGACCAACTGTGACTTTCCCTTCTCTCTTCCTGAATTCAGCCCTTGCCAGGTGGAGCTAAAGGGCCACACAAGGACCCTCGTGTATATTATTTCACTTGGACTTTGTAATAACCTTCCATTCCAGATCTCGACTACCCAAACCATCCGATATTTTGCTGCTGGATTAATTTTTTTAAAGTAGCATTCTTTATGATTCTATTTCTTCCCTGCTTGACAACCTTTCACGGCTCCTCATTATTTAACGAAATAAAGTTAATCTTTTTTTGCGGGATGCTCTAGACTTTTCATGATATAATTGCAACCTAACTTCCTGGCTTTGTTATGTATTTGTTGATCCAAACAACCTAAGCCAAATTCATCTCCTGCTCTACTCATTGTTCATGCTCCTTTTTTTTCTCTCCTAGTGTTCCCAACCTCCACCACCAATTACAAACTTGCCTTTTATGAAGTTTTTGCTCCATAAAAGTTGTTGTGATTTTCCTTAGCTCTAATATCCTTTAAGCTATTGTATACATTCTAGTTGCTCTTACATTATAACAATTATTATTATAGTTATGTGGGCAGAGAGAGAGGGAGGCTGAGAGAGAGAGAGCTGTGGGCAGATGTCTTATTTTTGTTCCTTGTATCTAAGTTTTATAAGGCTAGGCTGGCTTTTTATCATCTTGATATTTTTTTCACTCCTTAAAGTATTGCCTTAAACTTAGTAGGCACTCAGATATGTGATAAATAAATCAGTTAAATTAATAAATAAATTCCCTTAACTGTGTGACCCAGGAAATCTCACTTTTGGCTTGAATTTCCTTATTTGCAAAATAATAAGATTGAAGGAGATGCTCCAGCTTATTTTTTTGTTTCCTTCCAGTTTATAAAGCATATGATTCTAAATTATTCTATGTCATCATATAAAAAAAAACTGCAGCATATTTGAAATAAGTACAAAAAAAAAGTATGTAATTACTGTTTCAGTTTCCTCAGCTTCGCACTTCTATTATTTTTAATTCCCTGCTAGTGTTAGCATATTAAGGACAGATGCCATTATTGTTCAAAAAGTAATTAATAAAAAACTTTTCTCAAATAAAGGAATGTATAATGGTATTTTCAGGGGCTAATAGAATCTGTTTATGCAAAGGTTTTCATGGTCTGATAGATATTCCTAAAACTTTAGGCTGTTGCTATTTGGTAAGAAGCATGGCACTTACATATTTATTTAAATTTTAATTTTAGGTTTATGTTTATTTAAATTTTAATTTTAGGTAAGTTGATTATTGTTAGTGGTTCTTGTTCTTTTTAAATATTTTTACTTTTTTTTAAATACCAGATTTCCACTGTTTTATTGTCAGTTACATCCAGTTTCCTGCAGAGATGCACTAATTCACCATTGCTGCTGTGTTTCAGGGATAATGACGATATCTGACAGTGTTCCGTGTTTATGGTGAGTGTGATGTACTCTGTATCTTTGAGCACCCAGGGGATGTGATGATATTGGAGAATAACTGAACCTGAATCTGTGGAATAGCAAGACACTTCCTAATGGCATTTTATTGTATTTTCAAAGATTGTATGACAGGGAATGTCACTTTGAGTCATCATTCAGTTAAACAGATAGACACATGCATTTGAATTCTTGACCTAGTATAAAAATTACATTCCACTGAACATTTGAATTTAAAAGCTTTATTACCTAATGTACAAGCAAAATGGTTCCAGTGCTTATCTGGCATCCTACTTGAGAGAGACATTGAGAGAATTTCTATAATGTGTTTGCAGCAACTCTGGTGTTTTGAGGTCATTTTATCATATGACTTGATGTTTATACATATGTGACTCTCCATGTATAGGAAATTTTTATGTCTTATAAAATAATTTTTATTGATAAATTCCTCCTTTGGAGGTTGTAATAATTCAAAATTCAGCTCATAACTGCTTTTTTGCTTTGCTTTGTATGATGGAGAAAGGTGCAGCCTAGAGAGCTGTTACAGCTGCACAAATCTGTACAGATCATACAGCAGGTTATTTGAAAAGATGAGGTTTTGAACTCCAACTTCCTCACTCAACGCAGTGCTCTTCTACAAATCCTGTAGTCCACTTAGATTTTAAAGTTCTTGGGAGAACTGGCTTTGCTTTCTGGGTCAATCAGCAATTTGAGGAGTATATATCTCTACCTACCTGGATGAATGATACAGGATACCTAAAAATCTGTTAATAACTGAAAACCATGTTGTTTTAAAAACTCTATTATAATAATTCAAATTCCTTTCTAAAACTCTGAAGTAGGTTGGGACTTTTCGCTGAGAGTTTAAAGGTCTCAGAACACCTCACCCTTCTTCAACTTAGCAGAATCAAAGGAATACTTCAAAGATCTCAAGTTTGAAAAATATCAGAAATTCCTACTTGTAGAATAGTTCAAAGCAATCACAGGTGAATCTTGAGGGATTTGTGTGAAAAGTTAGTATCCAAATATATTTTTCCTCTGAAATTCACATAGGTTTCTAAATTCGGTTATATTACCATTTTTATAAATTCTCTCACAACTCCACAGTTCATCATCACCTGAAATCATAGCCTCTATCCCAACTTTAATGTTGAGATAGCTGTCATGTCTCACAGACTTCTGAGGTACCAGCTGTCCCTCCACTTGCCCTCTGCTTCTCTCACAACTGGAAATCAGGCTTGTCTAAAAGATTTCATTTTTCCACACCTCTGTTTGTATAGGCAACTCCAGATTTGCATTTTTATCACTCCTCTCTCAAAACCCATTGGCAATGCTGTTGAGTTTGAATGACTCTTTATTGCTAGTTCTCAAAATTAGTGCACCCTTTTTTATTGTTCTGGGTAGGTTTGTATGCAAGTTCCTTTCTGTTCCCTATGTTTTTTCCTGGCCCAGGAGATTCTTAGTATCTACTAGTGAGGGGTGTGTATGTTTGTGTGTTTGTGTGTGTATGTGTGTGTGTGTGTGTCACTAGTGCAAGAGCCCAGTAGTGAGCGCTCCTACCTTCAGAGAGTAATTACTGAGCTATTAATTCTGTTTATACTTGCACACAAAGTCAAATGGATCCACATCTATCAGAGCCTCAGTGGATTCCACTTCAGTTCGTCCTTGCCAGGGAGGCACTGCACTTTACAGAGAGTTCAGTTTTTATTTGCCGCCTCTCTGGGTGTGTCAGGAAGGCTTGAGAATTTGTGAATACTGGTTATCACCATTCATCCCCTTGCCATTTAGCAATACCCTTGGCAGTCTTATATCTCTGAGACTTAATTTGTCTTCATTCTTCCACTCAGTGAATATGCTTGAATATTTGCTTAAGTGCAAGGCTTTTCTATAGGCATATATATAACCATTAGGTTTGTATTCAAATATTTCAGTCTTTGGCTTTTTTTGCCTTTTGGAAGTCTGTGCAAATGTTATTTCAGTTCTGATTCTTTGCCTGAGTCCTTTTATGTAGCTTCATTAGAATGAACTACATGTAGTTCTTAGCAACTGTGAAGATAGATTTTTAAGAGTATCATAAAGGTCTGTGACTTCCCTCCTTCCTCTCGCCATCAGTTCCCAAATGCTTCTCTTACAAGCTCATGAGTGTGATTATTCTCTTACTTTGGAATCATTTATATGTGTCAAGTTTTTTGGTTTTAATCAAAATTTAAGTGTTTATTTTATTGCGTGTTAGTGTGAATTGTCTGTACTTTCAAGAGAGCAAGTTTTGATGATGAGAAGGTGAAGGAAGCTTAAATATTCTGGTCCCTTTGAAGAAGAATACCTCTTGGGTAAAAGGAAGCACTTCTCTGGGAGGAAGCCAGAGGTACCCAAGGCATTGAGAATAAACTGTACTGATGACAACATAACTTAGAAAGCTGTTACCAGAAGTGTGGTTCTCACCCTGTGTTGGGAGTTGTCTCAGGGAGGAGAGACATATGTAGTTTGATTTCCTTATTAGGTTGTCTGCTTAGATTTCCAGTGTGTGCCAGTTCAGGCTACAGGAAATCATTTAGAATAGCATATTCAACGATATTTTATTCTTTTCATAATCCAGGGTGAGGGATAGGCATAGTGTGTGGAAAGAGAAGGATAATACATTTTTTTTTGCTCTCTTTACTATATCCTTATATTTTTCATTAATTATACTTCTCTCTAGGAGTAGAAATATAGACACTAGAGCCAGGCAGCCTGATTTCAAACCCTGGCTGTGCCACTTAATCACAATGTGACCCTGAACAAACTAGCTCCACTGTACTTGAATTTCCTCTAAAGTGGGGAATAATAACAGAATTGACCTCCCAGGGTGGTTGTCAGAATTAAATAAGAATACAAGGAGAGCATTTAGCATAGTTTGTAGAATAATAATAAGTATTAATTATATTCAAGTTTAATTTAACCAGTCCCTTTATGATTTCATTTAACTTCAAAATGGTTGTTTAACATCCCCTTAGGTATTATTCCAAATATTTTCAATGGCTATTTACTACAGTATTTTCTTTATCCTTTCATAGTCCAATGTATGATAGCTATTTTATGAATTTGTTGGTTCAAGTGAATTACTTGCCCTTTCAGAGAATTTAATACCAGTGGCATCTTAATTGGGCAACATTGTAAGACACTTTCGTGTTTCAGCTGTCTTATGAACTGTTAATCCTATGCTCTTTAATTTAAAAGAGACGAAAACTGCAAAAGCACAGGCTGAGTTTACAATTGTCCAGCAAATCTTTTCTTTTACCTTTCATACACAAAGTGCCTGAACACTCTCAGGAGTGCACTCATCTTTTATTTTCACCAGAGTAGTTTTACTAAAGACATCCTTCGAATGACTCTTTCTTGGCTACATAGTTATTACTTTCTCTAATCAACATTTGCTGTTTTCCCAAATAGATCCAAGTTTATTTACTTAGACCTGGTCTCTAAACCCTCATTAGCATGTCTTGGTATGTATTTCTGAAATAAAGCTATTATTAAATGCGTGTGTAGTAGACACAACTTGGTGTGGTTGCCTTATTCGTGATAACATCCCAGTTGGTCACGAATGTGCTACTCTCCTTTTTTAAGGAATGTACCCACTCCTGGCTACAAATGAACCAGGTAGGCCAATCACAGTGCCTCCTCCCAGCCCACAAGTGATTATCCAAAAGGTGGTAATAACATCCAAACCAGGTCAATGTTATTTAGGAATTTTGTAAACATGAGAAAGAATTCTTATTTTTAAACTTCTGTTGTCGGTAGCAGTAAGATGTTCGCGTGGAGCTGCCTCCAGCCATACTTCCAGACCCCTGGTTACAGCTGACCCAAGAGAAGCAGAATGAAATTTAAAGAGGACAAGAGAACATCTGGATGGTATTTGAGTTCTTGGATCCCATAAGTGAAGCCAGGCCCACTCCTTCTCTTTTTACCCTGCAGATGTTCTGTTTAGGCTTAAGCTTGATTGAGTACCACTTTTTGGATACTCCGATTGCTTGTGGACTGGGAGAGGTACTGCGAGTGGCCTTGTTGCAGGAAGCGACACCCGAGGGAGGAATTCCGATGGTCAGACAACATTATTTGGAGAAAGGAGAATTTATTGCTGGCGGAGAATGTAGGGCATTCGACAGACCCAAAGCACGATCTCTCCTTGGTTAGATTTCTTACAGCTTATATACCCTCACAGTGTCCCTACAAGGGGCATGTGATTCCTTTGAGGTTTTACATGTCCCTCCCCTCAGAGTAGGGAGGAGGAGCTTCAGGTAGGAGGGCTGCAGGGGAGGAATTTCCAGACCCTTGGTCTTACAGGACGTTTGTTTTGTAGAGTCTGAGACCTTGGTGTTATTAGCACCTTTGTTGGATTCTTGAACAGAGAGACAGGACTCCTAGCTTACAGAGAGCAGCACTCATTGATGTCATGCCGGCTCAGCAGGTTCCTTATCCAAAAGCTGAGCTCTAACTGTAACACAACAAACAGTTCCACACAGTCTTGACATTCATACACAGCACAAGAGATAGGGAAGGGGCTGGAGAATCCTTGAGGTGGGGGATGCAGCTGTGGAAAACATGTTAACTGAAGCATAGGGCAGAATGGGGGAAGGGAGAGCAGTTTTAACCAACTGAGTCCGTTATTTCTGCGGAGGCCCTTTCCTTTGCATTTTTTTTTTTTTTTTTACTTTCAGATGCCTCTTCTCCTCTCAGCCTAACCTGTTCATTCGTAGCCATCAGTGGAGTCCATTCCCTGAACAAAGAGGGCAGCACGTTCCCAACCAACTGGGAAGATTTCATGAGTAAGCAACCACACCAAGTCGTGTCTATTACAAACATATTTAATAATAGCTTATTTCAGAAATAAACCACTTGAAAGTAAACAATTCTCACCAATACAATGCATTTAATCTTCAACTTCGAAGTTTATAAAAGGGTCTTGATATTTTAAATTTAAGCCTTAACTAGCAATTTAAGACTGAGAAATCCTAGGCCAGAATTCAGCTAATCTAGTACAGAGAGAATTTGCATCTTTCATGAAGCTCTTTTACCGTAACTATGTAAATTAATGTGGTGGGCACGTTGCAAAATATGGTGAGTTGAAATGCAGCATGTGTCCTTGCTGAGGAGTCATGTCCAGACTGAGATTCAAATCCTGATGGCAACTTACTGCATATTTGATATTGAGCCCATCATTGACATTCTTCCTTTGTAAAATGAGAATTATAATGATCCCATAGTATGGCTGTGAGAAGTAAAAGACAGTGAATGAAGCAGAGCTTAATAGGCTTTTTTTCCAGTATAGACATATCTCATATCTTTTTTCCTTTTTGTTTGCATTTGAGCTTCTCTGTTCAGTCTTCTTACTCTGCTGCAAAATATGCATGTACAGGTTGTGGTGAGATGGGAGGGGTAAAGCTGATTTTGGCAGCAGGCTGTAGAGCTTTTAAACACTTAGTCTTTTGGTTTACTGAGACCTCTTCACTGTTATTCAAGCCTTAAGCAACTGAGCTAAAATAGTTGCCCTGATTCTTCCCTTCTAGCACATTCCCTAAGACCTGCTTTCCACAGTGCTCTCCAGCCACTTCGTATGCAGGTAATCTTTGACACAGAGATAGAACTGCTGAAAATAGATTTTCCCTTAGCTGAACCTCCTCCCAGGCAGTTTAGTTCTTACTCATCACCTTCATTCATTTCCTAATTTTTTTCACTTGTTATTTGTATCTAATATCAGCTCTAATTAAGTTGATTTTCAGTTTTCCTTGCCTTTTCCACAGGTAGAACACCTCAATCAATAGGAAACTCCACCTTCCCTCATTCTCTGGTCATCAACTACCCCAGACTTCCATTATTAGTGGATTATATTCAAAGGTGTGCTTCTCTTTGATACTTTGGATCCACTAGGCCCTGACACATTTTAAACGCTGAATAAATGGTAACTATAATTATCACCACCACAATTGTGCTCACCATGTTTACAGTCGCTAGATAACCTGACATCGATCACCTCACTGGTCACCAGATTCCATTCTTACTACTAACCTAGTTGGCAGGGGTGGATATTTTCTTCCTCTTCATAGCATGTGTGTCTTACTTGAAACAGGTCACTCAATCAAGAAGGATTACCTCTCTTTGTCCTAGAGGACCTTTTTGTGAACAAGAATATAGGGGTTAAGACTTTATCCTACCGAAACATCCAAACAAAGTCGCTCAGCTGTTATATCTATAATAATTAAGCAAAATCATTTTCTTGTTAGGTCGCTAAACACAAATGTAGGTTATAACACACAGATGCTAGTAATAAACCTATAAATAAATTCTCATGTGTTTTATGTTCTTGATCGGAAAGATTAATAGTCAGCTGTGATGTTTCTCCTTGGAAACATTTCTCCTGTTCAAAATGGTTTATTTATTACTGGCTTTTGAAACAAATGAGATATTTGGATGAAGAGACATTTGTTAAAAATGCCTTAACTAGTGCTAAGAAACTTAGAAGAAGAGTTTTCAGCTGCTCTGAAGAATTTTTTTTTTTTTCCTGTCGATAGCTTCTAAGTAATTCCGGTTGTAATTTCCACTGGTGCTATGGCCCGGCTATTGCTTTAGCATGAAGGAGAAAAAAAATGAAACTGTTTATGCAAGTCATCTGTCAGCATAACTAGATCCAGCTGTTCGGAAGGAAAGCAGAAGAGACCAAGAAGAAGTGATTTTGCCATTAATTACACAGTGTTTTATCTGAAATAATTATGTATTAGGAAGAACTGTGTTGCATGCTAGATTTTCAGCTTTCCCACACATATGTTATTCCTGCCTTTTCAAGCCTTTCTTTCACCTTACCCTTAGTGGTAAAAAGTAGCCATTCGTTATGTGAATTACCTCAATAGTCATTGTCTCTGTCTATTGAGTTGAGGAGTGTATTAGCTACGGTGTGAATTTAGAAAAAAAAAAAAATGCTGCATAGTAAGCATCGCTTTGAGCAGTAGTATGTCAAAGTAAAAATAATGAAAAGAAGGATGTGGTTTTGGAGTCAGTCCTGGAGAAACCAAAATATCTCAAGCACTGAGATATTTTGGTGTTACAAATTGGTTTCTGGACCACCACAGCCTTGCTTAAGCACACCAATACGTTTAAATCAAATTAAGCAAGCTTTATGTCAGGCATTTTAAAGCAGACTAGGTCCATTTGTCTTTTAAAAATCAGCAAATAAGGAGGTAATACCAATTTGCTGATTCTCCCCCTTCCAACCCCAGATCCAGAGAAGATGTCTTGCAGTGCAGCTTTTATTTCCTCTGATGGATCTAGCTTCCAGTGAATATGACATTCAAGACTGTGGATCATCTCTCCTGTCATGAGGATAGGAATTGGGTTGAATCTCAAATTATGGTACAAGATATATATTGTGCAATACCAGCCGCATCAGTCTGTAAAGAGGGCTCAGCTCAGACCATTTATTATGCCTTCTCTTACATGCTGTTTACATTGGTGGGGCTAGTTGCTCTCAGTTCCATTAAGTTAAAGTGAGGGCAGGGGGTCGTATCTTTAATTGGCTTATTTCATCCTAATATCTGTTTATAAAATGTTTATAGAAAGAGTTAAAATAATTTTATAGTCTTTGCAGTGGTGTTTCTCAGGTGCTTTGATGAACATGCTGCATTACAATAAATGACTAGACAATTTGAATAACAGTTTTTCTTTGCTTTAAATTATAGTGTATAAATACTTACTTGAAGGGATACTCCTGTAGTTTGAGCCCTCAAATGATTGCGATTATTATCCAATGAAATTTATACGAAGTGTGAACAAATATAAAAAGATTTCTTAGACATCCTGACTTAGGTTTCTGGGAAGCTGACTCACGAGCTAAAAGAGAAGACACTTTCCTTTCTAGTTGACAAAATGGTGGCCTAAATGAAACTGGGTGATTCTTATCTCATGGGAAATTAAAACACAACTTTAACAAGTTGTAACAGCTTCCCGTGGTTGCTATAAGAAATTACCATAAATTTCTGTTGGTTTAAAACAACAGACGTTTATTCCCTCATAGCTCTGGAGGAGAGAAGTCTGAAGTCAGTTTCATGGGACCAAATGAAGCCTGCACCTCCTCCTCAGGCTCCAGGGCAGAGTCTATACCTTGCCTTTTCCAGCTTCTGATGTCCGTGGCCATTTCTTGGCTTGTGCTTGCATCATCCTCATCTGCCTCTGGGGTCACATCGCCCTCTCATCTCCGTCTATTGTAAACTCTTCCCCTGCTTCTTTCTTATAAGGATGCATGTGATTGCATTTATGACTCACCCTGATAATCCAAGATAATTTTCCCATCTCAAGATCTTTAACTTGTTCACATCTGCAAAACCCTTTTTTTTTTTTGGTCATATAAGATAACATTCATAGGTTCTAAGGATTGGAAGGCAGATATCTTCTGGAGACTCATTATTCAGCCTACCATACAAGTGTTACCAGGGTGTTTAATAGATAAATACCAAGATCTAAGTTACTAAGAGCAGTGCTTTTCAGGAATTAGCAACCTCCTTCACTAAGAATCCTGAGAATCTAAAGTGGCAAATTTGGGGACAATTTGGCCTATGAACCAGAATGTTACAAAACATAAAGATAAAACTTGCAGACTATAGATTTAGGGTTGTATGGAATTGTGCATTAGAATTTGTGTAAGTTTTAATTTGTTATTGCTTTGCTACAACTTTAGATGTTTTCTAAAATCTGGAGACTGTCTGCTTGTCAGCATTTTCTAGTCTGCAGATATTATTGAGATGAGAAGTTTAAAATGGACTTTCTCATTAATACATGAATTAGATATGAATTTGCATGCTGGAAGCAATGAAAGACACTGCACAAAAATTGTGTGTGTGTGTGCTTTTCCTTCCATTTGAAGGGACTTACCTTTCATCATCATATTGATAACATGGAATTGATATGATCCTTTTGCTTTTATATTGATCCCAGGGTCTCCTTTTGCAGGTAACCAAACCTAGAATCTGATATACAGTGGTAATCATTGGGTTCCCAGGTAAAACCCAAACTCTTTATTACATTTCTTCTCCATGACACATTCCCATTTCTGAGGCTTTGTGTTATGATATGGTTCTTGTAGTCCTGAATTGCTCTCCCATTGCTGTGATGCTGACCACAGCCTAGTGGCTGGCTTTGTATTGTCTGTCTATAGTCTTTCCTGGGCAGTGATTGCTTCCTAACCCTCTTTCTGCTCTCCTGTTCCAGGTGTCCTGAGATATGATTATACTTTTTGACTCCAGACTACAGTTATGGCACAGTTCAAAATAATAATGTGGGTAAACCTAAACATTATGGTCAACATCTTGAAAAGTCTTATTTTCCCTTAGCTGAATTATGAGAATGAATAGTTCAGGCTGCAATGTTCTGGGTTATTGGCATGCTAAATATAGAATACAAAAAACAATGATTTTACTAATGTGTTTTAAGAAAAGATTGACCCACGAACATTGATTCTTTTATTCAACTAACAAGAATATTTCTGTTTGCTAGGACCTTTGCCAGGTGATGGGGATAAAAGATAAACAAAAATCAACTTGCTTTGTGTCCTTTTGGGGGCTTACGTGCCAATGGGAGGAGTCAGCTATTAAATCAGATGGTCGTAAAAAATTGCAAGTTATAATTGTGAGTGATAAGAGACCTATTTCAGGAAAAGTCACAGCATGTAATTGGTTATTCAGCCTAGTTAAGGGGAGGCATTCAAAGAAGGTTTCTCCAAAGAAGCAGTATCTTTATGGGAATTTGAAGAATGAAAGGAAATTAGTAGATTGGAATGGTGGGGGAAAGGAGAGAGCATTCCATGCAAAGAGCACCTGTGCCAGTGTCCTGTGGCGAGAGGGAGCATGGCATGTTCAAAGGACCAAAATAAGACCACAGAGGCCAAAATAAGAAATCATTTGGGTGCAGTAATATTGCCGGGGTTGGTAGGAATCATATGATCTCTTTTTAGGCCTTTTAAATATTTAGTTCTGCCAGAAAATCATAGGAAGCTATTAGATACTTTAAGCATAAGTATGCTGTGATCACGTTTATGTTTTTAAAAAGGATACTCTATATAGAGATGAGTTTGTAGGAAAAGCAGGAATAGATGTGGGAAGGATAGTTAGAGGACTGCTGTAAAAATAAAAATAAAAAATGGCTAATTCTGTTTTGTTTTGTTTTTTCATATTCTTTGATTTTATTTTGGATCAATGTGTATTTATTTAAAGAACAATATATAAATCTCGCTATAGCTTGGTGTGGGAGAAAAACTCCAACCAGCTATTCTGTGTCTTCAGTGTCTCTGCTGTTTGTCACTAATGCCCATACTCAATTTGAAAGACTCAAAAGTTTTATAGCATCATGAAAATAAAGAGATTAAGATGTTCTAAATATAACAAATCACTTATTCATGCATTAGGGAAAGACGTTAGAGAAGTTCTAGGAATATAAGGCAGACATCCCATATCTCAATCCTTGTGGACCAGAAAATGATTAAGCAAAACTTGAGGTCTGATTAAGACTGCAAAGAGTATAGAGATTCCTGAGGTTCTTGGTAATTATGCAATAGAAATTTAATCCAAATTGGCAGGAAATTAGTCTTTGAAGGATAAGAAGATGATAACTAGGTCAGTTGACAATATGGTGTGAATATTTTGTCTGAACTTAAGAAGAGGTCACTCTGTTTCATTAAGACTCAAATATTCTGTTAAAATGAAGATATTCTAAATATGTCAGCCTTTAGAAAAGGAAATCCAGTAATTACAAGGAGATAGTCTAAATTGCAAGTGCTTGATGTCTATCCAGGAATTGAATTAATAACTACAAAAGATATGAAGTAAATAGTTCTGCTGAAACTCTCAAATTTGCCTCAAAAGTATATAAAATATTCTGAATTAAAATAAAGTGGAAGCTTTTTGGCTATAAAAATGTTCTCAGTTGGCTTTGTGATTTGGACTCAGTGAGGGCTGGGTTCCTCAGTCCAAAGTCCTGGTAAAGTCCAGGAAGGACTAGTATTTCATCCCCTCCCCACCCCCTTTTCTTTTCTTTCTTTTTTTGATTTTCAGGATCAGATCCAGAGCCTGACAAGTTAATTTATCTGAAGAAGTGGATTCTAGGTTCTAGAAGAAAAGATTGAAAATACAATCTTAAGAGAAAGGATAATCCGAGGACACAGATTCCCATTGATCAAAGAGCCATATTACCTGAGATCCAATACAAATTCTGTCTTTTACAGTGGAATTCTTCTAATCTTATTGAGAGAGGAGACAACTTGACAAGTAACACCCACAATATTACTTCTGGGTTCTAGTTAACCCAAGGATAATTATTCATTCTACTAAAACCCATTTATAGGACCCACAGAATGATAACGTAGTAGGTCAGTACAGGCTTTAGAATCCTAAACACCTGAGTCAGATCCTGGCTCTACCAATTATTTGCCATGAGACCTTGGTCACAGTCCTTCTCTAAGCTTCATTTTCTCATCTCTGAAATGGGGATAATAATGCTATGTACTTCATACAGTTACTGGGAGGATGAGATGACTTCATAAATATAAAGAACTTAGCTCAGCAAATGGCCCATAATAAACCAAATAATTGCAGCTCTTACTCCTATTACGAGGTCTTTCAGATTGTTTATGTTCTTTATCCATTCTCATCACAGATAGAAAAATAAAAATGAAAAATTTCCATAGAGTATTATGCCAATTAAGCAAATATAATGAATACTCTATGAAACTAACATAGATTCTCAAAGAAGTTATACAGTTTTCAGAGAAAACATTATTTTGAAATTCACCACTAAAGCATTGTCATAAACTTTAGTAAAAAAAAATTGTCTAATCTATTAAAACATTTATGGCATTCTGCCCACTTTTTAGAACCATGGATGTAGAAGTGTTAATGGCATATTGTATGAGTTTTTCTTATATTCAGATATAGTTTATTTTGGGGAAAATATTAACTGTTTAAGTAAATTCTGCAAGTTAGTTCCTGGAGGGAATAAACCTAACACACATTGAATAGAATATCCTCATGTTTTCTTGATTTGTTTAAATGGGATAAATCATGTGATTTTTTTTGAAAAATGCAATTTATATGAAAATGTAATTTCTAGACACTCAGCAGCTTATTCGCAGGGTAAAAAATTGTTGCCATAAATCCAAAAAAGAATTCAGTCTTAAATTCTTGTGACTATTTATCAGAATGAAATATTTTTCTTCAGGCATGATAGACAACTTATTATTATACATTTGGGGTTTTTAAAGATTCTTATTTTGTTTTAGAAACATGCTATTATTTCTGATTGACTGCTTTGGCTTTTAATACAAATACTGTCATTAGCAAAGAAGTATACCAAGTTACATAAACATAAACAAAACTAGGCTATATTTGAACAGCACCTCAGAGGACATTTCTTAAGAAGTCATTTAGGTTATTTAAAATGTATTTTTTTCTCTGATATTCTGATATGTCACATACAGATATGAATTTAATTGCTCTCGGGTGACTATTTTCAAAGGAATCACAAAGCTAAATCTTAATCCCTTAATTTCTAAGTATCTCAAAATAGTTTCCCTGTGATCATCTGATTTACCTCTTCTTTCCTAATCAAACATAGAGAAATTCTAAGAATTCCTACTTACTTCTATATGCAAATATCTGCTGTTGCTATTATTTTGAAAGAACCATTTTATGGATATTTGGGGGCATCTGCGTCACCTACAAGTCTTTTCTTTGAAAAATATTTCTCCTCTATGTGATTAAAACTCGCAGCCATTTTTATATCATATGATCCGCACCCTCTGGACTGAGGTTCAGCTTTATACAATTATCGTTACTATTACTTTTATCGTTACTATTATCGTTACTATTACAATTATCGTTACTATTACTTGAGTTTCTGAGTTACTTGAGTTACTTGAGTCATCAGTTGCAGCCTTCTGCAACTGAGTTACTTGAGTTACTTGAGTCATCAGTTGCAGCCTTCATTGGCTGAGTTCTTAATTTTGGAGAAATACTGATCCATAATCTCCTTAGAAAGAGGGAAACCTAGTTTTCAGAGAGAGAGGAAGAAAGAGAAAAGAGAGAGAGAGAGAGAGAATAAAAATGGACAGAGTATACATGAAGAAGCAAACTCAAATCCCTGAAGTCTCTCAAAGTCAAGAGAGTAATTTTATTTCCTGACATTTTGTAGTTGCTGGTTCTAGACCCTCATGAGACCTAACTCTAACTATCCATGGGTTCCATAAATTATTCCTGTGTCCTTATAACAAAATTCCGTTTGTTCAAGTAGCTTGTGTAAGTTTCTGTTTGCAATGGAAGAACTAATAAGGAGGAAATTCAAGTTCATAGCCTTGTATAGGGAAAACGAAATGGTAGTAGTCATGGTGGTAGATTTTTTCCCCATGGTATTGTGCAAGTCTCGGTTTACAGGCATACCTCATTTTCTTGTGTTTTACTTTATTGTGCTTTACAGATGCTGCAGTTTTTACAACTTGAAGGCAAGATCCTCTACCAGCAAAAAAGATTATGAATCCCTTTATTTTGAGACTCACCTTATTCTAGTAGTCTCGAACCAAACCTCTAATATTCCAGAGTATGCCTGTGTACACCCCTTAAAAACATCTGAAATAATTAGTGGCAAAAGATATGAAAAGCATGTGTGAGTAATTTTAGAAATTCCTGACTACTGACAAAAAGTGAAGCAAGGTATTTCATAGTCCAAGAAAGCTTTGTCAACATCCTTGGGGAAGAAGTTATGTAAATAATTTATAAAGAACAAAAAAATAAACTAAACAAGGATATCCAAGAGTAATTTTTACAATCAGGGATTTTTGCCTCTGATTTTAAAAGCTTGCTTGTTCGTATAAGCTGTGACTCTACTGCACACATTATCAGAGAGAATTTAAGTAATTTTCCTAAAGTTACAGTAGATATATGCCAGAACCAAGATCAATTCCAAAACACATGTTCTCAGCTACATTGCTATTCTGCCTCCTGAGATGATCCTAAAATTTGGAGGGTTGCCAAGCTTAGCTGTTCCAGGAAGTACATTTTTTAATTAGTGGTATGTAAAGGAATCTTCTGATCATCTTTATCTACATCCCTTGCTCCTTCTAAGTATTCATCCTTTTCCTGACTCTGCCCCTTTCCAGTTCCAAGACCACTAGAAAGTAAAATACTTGGATATTACCATTAGTTAGTAGCATATAACTATCTACCACCCACCTATACTGCCCCTGCCTGGCCTTTACTTATGATTCGGTAAGACTAGGAGTTATATTTGAAATATTAGAAAGCAGGATAGTGACACTGAGAATCTTCAAAAGAAAAGAGGCTTCTAATATAAGGTATTTGCTTCTTTATATATTGTATAAGCTAATAGCTTTAAGTATTGCTGTGGATGAATGACCACCTTTGTCAGCTAGCACAATTTAAAATTGGGCCCTAAAGACCTAATAATTCTTATTTACTTTAAATAAAGCTGATAGCATGAGGCGATTCCAGTATAATTTTATTTTAAATGTATTTAGGTGGTTATCCATAGTTGACAATGACAAATGAGCACAACTTAAGGCTCTTTTCATATGCATTGATCCATGCTTAAAAGGCTGATATAGCTCTTATTGCAATATGTTGTGAATCTGAGAAACAATGGACGAATTCATGATGAGTCAGTTACCTGAATGTAGCAAAATACAACATTAGGTCTTTTTCTGATGAACGTGAGAATAAACACTATCACTACTATAAAGACTAAAAACACCTCTGATAGAATTACTGTAATTTTCTTCACTTAGAGAAATTCCATGCCACATGACTTGGGGGTCCTACTTGTAGTGCCAGAGATTCGTTTAGATAGAGGAGAGATAACAAGCAAGTTGCATAAGTTATTATTACTTCCATGAGTCTAGCAAGAAAAAGAAACAGCATTAGGAATAATTGATAGTGAAGGGATGAGGGAGATAAAATGAGATGGACTGGGAAGAATTTAATGACTCTTTGTGGCTTTACATCTGTCACAGTTTTTGTGCTACATTAAAGTTTCATTATTTTCACATTTCATGTTTTCATATTTTTCCATCCCCTTCTTTCTGCTAAATTTACCAAGTAATACAATGTAGATAATGGAGAGCTATTTCTGCAAATGTCATCAAATCTGTTACTGGAAATGAATAAAATGTTTCACTGATGCATTTCTTTCAAAATACATTTTCAATTAGCAGTAGAGGATTTGTGTACAAAACATGCTCTTTAAAAAATTACATAAAAAATAGACCATGGTATGAAAAAAAACCTAAAATCATGAATATTTGTATTTTTGTTCAATTTCAGTGGGTCAAATGTTAGTGGCCACCTGCTTTTACAAACTTTTATTTTCTTGCAATATTTGGTGTTTAACTAGAAATGCATTCTACCTCAGCTCCTTGATCTTTTGCTTACCAGGATACACTTTAAATAGTAATCTCTATTATCTTACCAATGAGGTAAAGATATTTTATGTGTGACTATCTGAAGGCATTGATGGAAATGATTTTCATAACCCTGTATTAGCATAATTATCATTTTGAAGTTATTTTTCATCCAAAGTTATGAAAGAAGCCATGATTCTATTTTGTGTCCATGGCTGAATTATTTTGCAACCTCTTTTAATAACTTGTGTTTTTGGTGCTTTAATTGGCTGGAGTGGAAGTGAAAATTTTTAAAGGCGTGTGTGTTCCATGGATGTGTGGAGGAGGCCTTTAACTCAGGATGCCACTATTTCAGCTAAACACTGAACCGCTGGGTCAGTGCTGCAGAAAAACAGTGAGGGCAAGGATCCAAGTCATTATTCACTGTGCATTTCTTTCTCTCCCTATATTGCCTTGCACACAATCATGCTTAGTTTTAGAAATCATGTAGGACTGAGTGTCTTCAGGTAAGTATAGTCTGTTTAATGCATCTTCATTTTCTCCTCCTGTCTAGTGTAGGAAATATGCTTATTCAATGCTTGTTAAATGTGTTTATGAATACATGTTTTCAATTTAACTGTTTGCCTGTCTTCGTGCAAAATATATCTAAAATAGCACCAGCCGCACAATGTGCGTGTTGTTGTTGCTAGTAAAAATGTAAGAATTTCCCTAATTCCACTGCCATTTATATTACTGAACTAGATAACATCTCTTCCTTAGTTATCCATTTGTTGTGGTATGAGAGATGGAGATACAGTCTCATGGAGCTTATTTTTGAAAAAAGCCATGAAATTCTCATTGAAATTGAACTTGTCTTCTTTAGAAAATATTGTCGCATTAATATCATCACTTTTTAGTATATTGCAATTTGGGGGGGTAGCTTTTCATTTAGAGATCATTCTCATTTTTTGGATTGCAATAATATTTTGTAATAAGTAATATTAATTGTTAGTATCCACTGTATCTCCATTGAGAAAAACTCAATGTTAGAAAATGCTGCATTTATGATTATAGATGAACAAGTTAAAGAACAATTAAGAATGGGAATACTTTCACTGACATCTATTTGAAGTTTCGTGTATGATATGAGAAAGAATACTATATAATATCATGACAGTTTGCTGTATTCTTATGCTAAAGTTCATTCAGCAAACATTACAACATTTCTATGTGCCACTTAAGTTCTTTGCAAGAAAATTAAACCATGGCTAGAGCTGCCACAGTTATAGTGTGTAACCTGTGGCTACCATCTTCACATACAATAGGCATAGTCCTGTGTACCTGGCCTTGAACTTTCCAGGCAGCTCTTGTAAAATGTAAAGAGATGTAGGCTCCAAGCTGGTCAACCTGGGTTCAACTGCAGACTCATACTCTTTGCAGGTCTATGGTTTTGATTAAATTCGTTTTCTTTCATGAGTCTCAATTTTCTCTTATGTCATAAACAGACAAACATGCTTATCCGAGGGTTGTGTGAGATAATGCATGAAAAGCATCTGTAAACTCTAGAGTTTCCCAAATTTCCAAAAATATTGGAATAATTATAAAATGTGTAGACAGTTATTATTATGGAGTAAATGAAAAGCATTTTCAATAAAAATGTCATGCCAGCAGAGACCATTCCGGAATGTCTTACCCAGGGCTCCTTTGAAAGCTGGACTCAGATCTTTGATTGACAGTAGCGTGCTTGGAGTACTACATGGCCCTGCTTCAGTGCTCCTACTGTGTTTTCACACAGCTTGCTCATTGTTAATTAAACTGAGCCAAGAGTGTCAGCATTTATTAGGCTGGACTCTGGACAAACATGTGAAAGCATGTTTGAAAGCAAAAAAGAACTGTGAAAGCAAAAAAGAATTTAAAGTTCATGAAAGGTTATTGAAAATACATAGGCTTTGAGGTTTACATACCTTGCCTTCTTGTATATTATAATTTAAAATAGGCATCCGTACCCAAACAAAGAAAATGCAAAATATTGTCCAGCTTTGTTAATGCTGATGCATGCGTGGGCCTTTCGGTGCCATTGAAGCATTTAGATTTTTATTCCCAAGAGGCCTGCAGTCTTTACTCAGCTGGAACAAGTGGGAAAGGATCTCATAGATAACAATGTTATAGCCAGAATGTCTAGAGTCATTTTCATCTAGATGATGTGTTTTATTTTACTTTACACCTTTAAAATGGAAAGAAAGAAAGAAAAAAAGAGACTTGTTCCCTTTTTTTTTTTGAGTAGCATAGTTCATATCTTGAAAAGCTATTGATAGACTCCCATTTCTTTGACATATTTAACCAGAAGGGGCCCTTGATGATGAGCTATCATTTACAGATACTTTTAAAGGCAGGAGTTAATGGAAGTGAGAATAAAAGGAGAAATTATTTCTATTCTTTACTATGCCTTCCAGTTAAAAGATTTTTAGCCTCATCCAAAGGAAACCTGCCTTATTCACCTGCCTAGTGATTATCGATGAATACTGACATATCTTTACCACACGAGCATTAAGGTGTCCTGTTGTCTTTTTTTTTTTTTTAATCTCACGAACACTTCTGTTTTGAGTCATTAAAGTCAGATCTAAAAGGTTTTCTCCTACTCTTCTTTAAATGAGAGCATAGTCCATTTTAAGGAGCCTGTGTAGAAATGAATTGTACTTTGGTGCTTCCCTAATAACCACAAGAAAAAAAAGGAGAATTTCCTTGGAATTAGAGAGGAATGTACTCACATTTACCAGACATTTATGTGGAACCGAATGTTTTTTAAACAGATTCAGACCAGTCAGTGACGCAGAAGCATATCCCAGTATGTCTGAAGTTATGGTCAGGGAATCTTGACTGTGCTATCATGTGAAGGAATTACTATCAGGTATACATTTTTCCCTGTCAGTAGCCCCAATTTGTACACATTTCATGCTTATTTTGTAGAAGTTTTGTTTAGTATATAAAGGGTATTTTAAAAAATATTAGATTGCAGTATTGTAAATCAGAATTCTAATGAATGAATTGGTACACTGAATGACATTAAAAACAACCTTCTTTACATCATAGAAATAAACACTACATAATTATTTTACAGTTTTTGCTTAATTTTATCACAAATCAAGTCGAGGCAATACTCTTATATTTAGCTTCCTGCCATACATAGATCAGACATGAGATCAATGCTTTTCAATGTTTCTAATTTTCAAAGTGGCTAAAACTTTATTTTTCATTGTAATAATTTTTAGTTACTCAGCCTATTTATAACAACTAAAGAGAAATAAAATGGATTGTATGAAGAGACATTCATTAACGGGCAGGTATATGGGGATTAGAAAAGTCTGTCTGAATCACAAGGCAGGGGTGGCATTTAGTATCCAGGTCCGCTTCCAGACTAAATTAGCAAAGGCTGCAGTGAAGTTAAAGCCTGCTGGTTGCAAAATTGGAAATTGGTTTCCTGGGGCTCTCTGTACACTCTTCATTACTTTACTCAATCATGGTTCATTAGCAAGTTAACAGACAGAAGACCAATGCACGTTGGGTTATATGCAGAGCCAATCCTTCCATCTCCTTGAGCATCACTTAAAACTTGAATGTCACAGCAGATTAGACATTGCATCAAGCCGCATTTTCATACAATGCTGTACATGGTCAGCCCACAGATCATATCTACTTAACCTCTAAATATTGCTGGGTGTTTTTATTTTATCATGCATTTCACAAGGTAGCGAAGGTTTTAATTCAAAGTGACTCTGATGGAACAAATAAAAAATCTCAAAAGGCATCCGAAAAAGAAACTACTTGGAGAAACTCAGTTAAGAGATTCGACTAAAGTAGATTTAATGGTTCCTATTAACTTGAATCCAATTCACTGGAGGGGAAAAAATCCATAGAGACATTAGGGCACATAAATGTGCTTCTGAAAATGGTTGGACAAACTGTCGCCTTGGCTCATGAAATAATTTCACTCAACCTAAGCAAATGGCTTCGTCTCTCAGACCAAAACAATTCATTTTATGCACTCATATTACAAGGAAGCATTTTGGTAGTCTGTGACTCATGGAAATCACTAACTAGGAAATGTACAGAGCTCCCCTAGGACCCACTAGAAGTTATGGTCTATTTCTATTTTGGTCTGATAAGTATTTGTTTGTATTACTCAAATGATCTGTTACTAGTTTCTGTCTAAATTGTCTTTTACTCAAATCTTATGTGTATTTCATATTTCAAGAGTGTTTTATATTCAGGGAGTAGGCCTAACTATCAGATTAAATAAAGTAGGATGGATATTCAATTTAAGAAATATTGGGTTTACAAGACAAGGATGCCCACTCTCACTACTTTTATTTAGCATAGTGCTAGAAGTCTTGGCCAGAGCAATTAGGCAAGAAAAAGAAGGTAAACACATCTAAATTGGAAAGGAAGAAGTAAAACTCTCTCTATGTACAGATAACATGATATTTTACATAGAAACCCCCAAAGACTCCAACAGTTAAACAACTGTTAGAATTAATAAACAAATTCAGTAAAGTTGCAAGATACAGAAACAATATACAAAAATCTTATATTTCTATACACCAATAACAAACTTATCAGAAAGAGAAATTAAGAAAACAATCCCATTTATAATTGCATCAAAGAGAATAAAATGCCTAGGAATAAACTTAACCAAGGAGATAAAGACCTGTACACTGAAAACTGGAAGACATTGATGAAAGAGATTGAAGAAGACACAATTAAATTGAAAGATATTCTGTGCTACGGCTTCGAAGAATTAATTTTGTTAAACTGTCCATACCACCCAAAGCAATTAGATGCAGTGCAGTCCCTTTCAAGATTCAAATGGAATTTTCACAGAAATAGAATGAACAATTCAAAAATTTGTATAAACTACAAATGATTTTGAGTAGCCAAAGCAATCTTGAGAAAGAGCAAAACTAGAGGCATCATACTTCCTGATTTCAAACTGTTACAAAACTATGGCAATCAAAACAGCATGTCACTGGCATGAAAACAGAAACCTAGATCAATGGAACATAATAGCCCAGAAATAAACCCACACATATGTAGTCAATAAATTTATGACAAGAGCCAAAAATATGCAATGTGGAAAGGATTGTTTCATCAATAAATGATATTGGGAAAACTGGACCCCTATCTTATACCATTCAAAAAAATCAACTCCAAATGGATTAAAGACTTGAATTTATGACCTGAATCCATAAAATTTCTAGAAGAAAACATAGGTACTAAGCTCCATTGCATTGGACTTGGTGATGATTTTTTGGATTTGACACCAGAGGAAAGGCAACAAAAGCAAAAATAAATTAACGGGTCTATATCATACTAAGATGCTTCTGCACAACAAAAGAAACCATCAACAAAATGAAAAGGCAACCTGCCGAATGGGAGAAAATATTTGCAAATCATATATCTGATAAGGAGTTAATATCCAAAATATATAAAAAACTCATACAACTTAATAGCTAAAAACCAATCTGATTTTAAAATGGGCAGAATGATTTGAATAGACATTTTTCCAAAGAATTTATACAAATAGCCAATAGGTACATGAGAAGGTACTCAATATCACTAATCATCAGGGAAATACAAATCAAACTCACAATGAGATATCACCTTACATCTGTTAGAATGGCTGTCATCAAATAAATACACAAGAAATAGCAAGTACGGGTGAGGATGTGGAGAAAAGAGAACCCTTGTGCACTGTTGATGGGAATGTAAATTGGTGCACCTGCTATGCATGGAGGTTCCTAAAACAATTAAAAATAGAACTACCATATGATCCAGCAATCTCACTTCTGGGTATATATCCAAAGGAAATGAAAACAGGATATTGGAGAAAATCTGTACTCTCATGTTTGTTGCAGTATTATTTACAATAGCCAAAATGTGGAAACAGCTTAAGTGTCCATGCCCATCAATTAATGAATGGATAAATAAAATGTGATATTAACCATGAAAATGAAGAAAATCCTACTATTTGTTACAATGTGGATGGACTGTAAGGGCATTATGCTAATTGAAATAAGTTAGAGAAAGACAAATTTTGTATTATATCTCTTATATATAACTTGTAAAAAAAAATCAAATCTGATTATAGGTGATCATGCTGTATTGTATAATTGAAATTTACTAAGAACATAGAACTTAAATGCTTTCACCAAAACAAACAGATAAGGTGATATTTGTATTAATTAACTAGATGATGGGAATCCTTTCACAGAGCATATCAAATCACTGCAATGTACACTTTAAATATCTTATGATTTTATTTGTGAGGAAAAAATGAAGGATTGGGTTTGCTAGAAAGAAAGAGAAAAAACACCTAGGGTAGACTGTACATTATTTAAAAGGATCATTATCCAACAATAAGTAACAAATCAAAAATGGTATTTTATTTAACACTAATTTTTCATAGGAAAAAACATTACAGTGATTTATGTTGGCTTAAATTCTGTCCTTAGAGAGGGTTTTCCTTTTTTTTTTTTTCCAGTTCTAGGTTTCTTGCATTTATTTAAAAATTTTTAGGTCAGCCCTTCCTATATCATTTTCTCATTTGTTTTTATATAAAAGTAGACTTTTATGAAATACAGCCTACATACAGACAGGTGAAGACCCAGCTGTCTGATCATCACACTTTAACATTGCCTAATAGATCCAAATGTATTGATTAGAATGAGAGGCTCACCATGATTTTTAAAATTGCTAATAAAATTTGATTCAGTAATAAGCAGTCGAACTATATGTTTATTTATATTTAGACTACAGAATTTCGTCAACATTTATTCCTTCTTGACACTAATAAATGGATGAAACAGGTCCTTTTGTAGAAACTTACTCTGTAGAGAAACCCTATGGTAAGGCAAAAAAATCACTCTATCTTTGGCTTCCGAAAAATTAGACTAATTCTGGTTTAAACTACAGAGAACAGATATGGTGCAGAAAGAGTCCATGTTTGCAAAATATTTGGGAGTCTGAGAGTCTGCAAGCCAATTTGGGCTGTCAGGCCTCTTTTGGTTTATGCCTAGAGGGACTCTAATGGCCTCAATAGCCCCAGTTTTAGGAAAATGATACAGAATTCAGGAGGAAGAGAGATTTGAACTGGTCTCAAGACCTGCATTACTGGATGTATTTGCTTTATTTTTTCGGCCTTAACTCTAAGAAAGATGCTACTTCATACATTGACTTTGTGTGTGTGATCAGTATGTAACAACTTGTTCTCAACCATGTTCCTTTCCTTCATACTCTTTCTCTGAGGTAATACAGCATCACTGTAGTATATCTTGAAACTATTCCCAAATAGTAAAACAAACAAAACTAATATTAAAAAACTCCTTTGCATAAATCAGACTGACTTTTTAAAATTTATGCCATTGGCACTATTAGATCATAAGCTCTTAGCAAGCAAGGGTGATGTAAGCTTTAATTAACTTTTGTTCACTGTGATGTGATTAAACCTTAATATATATTGACTGTTTTTACCCATTAATATATTTGTTTACTCAAATGCATTATGTTCCTTCTTATTACCTTTATAAAATAGGAAAGGAGTAGCAGTCAATAGAAAAGCATTTTTTCTTACACTTATTTTTTTGAAGAATTCTGATTATATGAGTATTTTCTCTCTCCTTTTCCATCCTTAGGCACAGAAAAATATTTTCTTTATTAGCAAAGATATTACTCTGTTATTTTCAACAGGTTTATCTTTCCAGTTGCCTTTTGGTTAACTACTCTGTTTACGCTCATTTCAAGAATTATCGTTCTTCTCATTCTCGTATGCACAGTCCTTACCTTATAACTCAATGCCTGAGGGAGTTGAAGAGTATCGATGTCATTGTCTGAAGTTTCTCAACATAATAAATTTATCAGTGTGTACATCCCCTATTTGTGAGGCTCCAACACACTTTGATGGATTCTGACCTAATTTCTTCAGTGACACCTAACCTGCGGAGAAATATTTTTCCCTTGTTTCCTGAGAACAGCTACCTAATGAAACAATTAATCACCATCCAAAATCAAACGCAAAACTTTCAATTAACAAGAAATGGAAATTATAGGTGTTATACCCTGAGTAGAAACGTGAGTGAGGTAGAGAACTAGTCAAACTCACTGCATGGACATTGGGGAATCATTAACTCAAAGAAGAATCAAGCTGGCATTCAGAGTAAAGTCTGGACTTAAATCATCAGGTTAGAACACAGAATAGATTGAGAAATTCTTCATATTTGGCCTTCCCAGGGTAAGAGGCAGAATGAGATGGGAAATTCTACATATATAGCAACCTTTCTTTGTTTTAAGAGAGCCCTTGTGTCAAGATTCATGTGGTTTAAAACAGTGAGTTTTATCATAATCTCTGAGCTTTCTGAGTCTCATAAGTAGTTTCTTTTTCATCATTATAGAAAGGCGTCTGTTAATTGTTTCAACTCCCTAATGACAAAACTCTCTGTAGAAGGTTTGAGATGGTCCTTTGTGTCATAGTGTTCTTTTAGAATCAGGTAGGGGAAACTCAAGACCAAGAGGCAGAAACAGAATACAGGGAGAGCAAGGCCTGCTGAGGATGGTGTCTTGTGAAGGTAGTAGATAGTAGATAGGAGGTAGGAATGGGTCACACGTAAAAAATTCAGTTTCAGACATAAGAGTGGAACTAAAAATCATATACTATGGACTTGGTTTATTGGGGGCTGAAAGATTTTGGCAAGTGCACTGGACTAGGACTTAAGGACCGAGTTCTGGGTTTGGTCTTGCCACAAATTATTTGTGTGACTTTAGGCATATCACTTAACTTTTCTGGCTATCAGTTTCGTCATTGGTAAAAATAAATGGAAGCACCAAATAATTTCTAAATTCCATTACAGTTTTAAAATCTATGAGTCTACGGTATGTCTCATTCTGAGCCAACATACTGTCACAAGGAATGAGGCTGCTTAGAGAACATTAGAATTAAGTTGAAAATGAACTCACTAGATCAATCCTTTTGACACTGATGGTTACTTAGCAATTTAAAAACCATAGTTAGCAAATGAATTCATGAGAAATGTAAAGAGAACACTCACCAAATACACTCTATTAAGTAACACTTTCTATTTTATGTGTTGACAGTAACTATAGATTAGAAAACAAGTAACTTGTATATTTGAAAATTATTTAACAGAAGAATGCACCAATTTCATTTGCTTACTATGTTTAAAAAGCTATACTTGCACATAAAAATCCTTAGAACAAAAACCCTAAAAACTTTTCATTTTACCTTTATTTGCAAAGGAAATTATATTGAAATATTGAAATTCTCTTGAAAGTGAATATGGTGCATGTTCCTCCACCTTGGAAGGTGTGTTGGAATGCAGACTTTAGACGCAAATCTCTTGGGTATTTTGACAAAATATGAATAGAGAGAAAACAGAAATTACTCAGAGGAAAAATTGAAAGCCAGCTTGTACCTATACAGCACTGAGGTGGCAGAAACAGCTGCACAGCAACTTAATCCTTGTGACAAGCCCCAAACTCGACAAAACGGCTGGCACTGTCTGATGAAATTGCCAAAGAGCAAGATGCCACAGCTGGGAACATTATCCTTGTGTTTCAGATGAAATTGATACAGCAAATGACACTCCATTGTTAACTCCTTGGTATCTGTATAAGCTTTCTACAAAGAATGAAATCTGTTATGAAGGATAAGTTGCAGATGGTAATGGGGAGGGATGAATGGCAAGGATAACAATTTTATTAGAAAAAGAAAGTGAAAAAGAGACTGTGAATATTGTTCAAAGAGTGAAAAATAGAAAATAAGGATTGATTTTTAAATGACAAACTATAGCAGGATAGAAGAGTTGTGACAGCATCAGGTTGACGAATGCCCTAAATATTATAAGACTATTCTCTAAAGTAGGTAGTAGTATTTTTGACAGACAATGAGGAAAACAACAGGGAGAGTATTTGAAGTAGAAAAGATGATGATGAATTCTTTCCTGATAACATTCTAAATTATCCATAAATGTTAACTGAACATGTACAATGTGTGTGACCCTGTGTTAACAACTACATGGATCTCAATAGTCAATAGTACACAATAACATAGTCTACAGTATGGTCTATACACAGTGTATAATAAATATTGTATTATTTATGTACAATATATAAGACCCTGTGTAATGATAGTTTGAGTATAATCTAGTCTATAATTATAGTATAGTCTGTGCGGTAGACAGAATAGCACCCTCAAAGCCCCCCAAGATATTCAAGCTATAATTTTCGGAGCCTTTGAATATATTACCTTACATTGTAAAAGAGACTGCAGATGCAATTAAAGGTATTGGATTTGAGATAGGGAGTTATCCAGGATTATTTGGGTGGTTTCAATCTAATTACATCAGTACTTTAATGCAGACAATTTTTCTGGCTGAATCAGAGAGATGAGATAGAAGGAAGAGAGTTTGATGCATGAGAAAGATTCAGTTCATCGTGGCTGGCTTTGAAGTTGGAGGAAGGGGGCTGTAAGTCAAAGAATGTGAGTGGCCTGCAGAAGCTGGGAATGGCCTTTAGCAAGGATCTCAGTCCTACAACCACAAGAAACTGAATTCTGTCAACTGAATGAACAAGGAAACGAGTTCTTCTCTATAGGTTCCAGAAAGGAATGCAGCCATGAAAACACCTTGATTTTTTCCTGATGAGACCTGTGTAATACATCTGACTATCTGATAGGACTATAAGATGATAGATTTGTATTGTTTTAGGCTTCCAAGTTTGTGATAATTTGCTACAGGAGCAATAAAAAACAAGCACAATATATAAGTTATTATGTGCATAAGTTAAAAATAAAAGGGTGGAAACAGCAATATAGTTATGTGCCACTTAATGATAGGAGTATGTTCTGAGAAATGCATTATTAGACAATTTCATCATAAGTGTACTTACAGAAACCTAGATGGTATAGTCTACCACATGCCTAGGCTATATGGTATAGCCTGTTGCTCCTAGGCATGTTACTGTACAAAATAACACAAGATTAAATCAAGCACAAGAGAAAATGGTGCAGTCAAGAGATTTGGTAAACACAAGATGTATGAGACTGCTGCTGGTATAACAGGGCATACTGTATTACAGCAAAGTTTTTTTTATATATAAATAAAAAGTAATATACATTTAAAAGTATAGTACAGGTATAGTTTGTTTTGTTATGCTTTGCTTTATTGCATGCCACAGATTTTGCATTTTTTACAAATTGAAGGCACGACTTTCCATCAGCAAAAAGATTATGACTCACTTTATTGTGATACTCGCTTCATTGCAGTGGTCTGGAGCTGAACCCGCAGTATCTCCAAGGTATGCCTGTCTAGGAAATACATAAACCAGTGTCGTTTATTATCATCATCAAGTATTATGTACTGTACATAATTTTATGTGCTATACTTTTACATTTCTGGCAGCACTGTTGGTTTCTTAACTCCAGCATTACCACAAACATACAAGTAATATGTTGTGCTATGATGTTAGGATGACTATGACATCACTAGGAGATGGGAATTTTTGAGCTTCATTATAATCTTATGGGACCACTGTTGTATATTTGGTCTGCTGTTGACCAAAATGTTGTACATGACTGTAAATAGTGGTGTTGAAATGATTAAGTCTTTGCTTGTCTACTGAATTAGTAGTTAAAATGAAGGCAACTTATTTGAGATCATATAGGACTCAGTGAGACTGAGAAGATTTTATGGAAAACATTAAATACAGACTTGGAAAGATATATAGGCTTTATTGAGAAGATGTCTATGAAAATTATGTGTGGGAGAATGATAAAAGAATACTTTTATTTGCAGGAAAAGTATGAGATGTTTTGTGGGGAAAGTGGGTGAGAGCAGCCTAAGTTGTTTTATATATGGAAATCATAGGATAGTAAGGAAAAGTGGATTTGTGATGGATTGTAGAAAGTGTTTGGGCTTTCTTTTAATTCAGGAAAGAAACATTTTACTTTTCAAGATTGCATGTAAATGTACCTGAGTCACAGAAAATATAGACTTAGGTATTTTAACTGTACCATGGTGTTTCAGCATTATTAGAGATGAGTAATAGCTTATTTTTTGCTAATATTAAATAAATATCAAGGTGTCATTATGACTGCTGCATTTATTCTCTTACCCCATTTTTGCACTTGTTATGGCCATTGCCTGGATTTCTGTCTTTCTTATGCTCATGGGAACTTCTTTAAAAGATCACTTAAAGTTTGTATCTAGGCAGAGCTAACCCCTTCCGAATTCGTGCTTCCATTTTATGTTGTATGTGCCTGTATTATAGCTCTTGCTATTGCCATGTTTTAATTATTTGTGCACATATCTATCTCCTGAACTCATCTCTATTTCCCTTTGAGTTCAACAAAAAACATAATAGCTATTATTATTTAAACAATTATTAAAGTACTTTATTACATTATTTCATTTATTCCTTACAACTCTTTGAAGCAGTGTTTTTTAAGACTTTCTTTTTTTAGAGTGGTTTTAGGTTCATAGCAAAATTAAGAGGAAAGTACCAAGAGTTCTCATATATTCTCTGCCTCTGCAAATGAATGGCTTCCCTCTTAATCAGCATCCCTGCCAGAGTGGTACATTTGTTACAATTGATGAAGCTACATTGGCACATTATAATCACCCAAAGTCCATGGTTTGCCTTCGCATTCAGTGTTGATATACATTCCACGGATTTTGATAAATTTATAATAACATGTATCCATCATTATAGTATCATGCCGCTCTAAAAATCCTCTGTGCTACGCTTATTTATCCCTTCCTCCCTCCCCTAACCCCTGGTAACTATTGATCTTTTTACTGTTTCTATGGTTTTGCCTTTTCCAGAATGTCATATAGTTGCAACCATATAGTATTTAACCTTTTCAGCAATTATACTCCTTAGTATTTACCTCAAAGAGTTAAAAACTATCCACACAAAAATCCACGTACGAATGTTTGTAGTTGCTTTATTTGTAATTGCTAAAATTGGAAGTCGCCAAGATGCCCTTCCCTGGGCGAGTGTTTAAGTAAACTGTGGTACATCGGACAATGGTTGTTCAGCATGAAAAAACAAGGAGGAATATTAAATGCATATTAGTAAGTGAAAACACGAAGCAAGATTAAAATTTTTTTCATTCATTTTTAAATCAAAGTAATGAATATTGTAAAAAAATTTTTTTTGATCGCATATGTTATATAAAAATGCAATAGTGCCCCCACCCGTATTCCACCCCACAGTCCTATACTCATGATACCTCTTAAACTATTTCTGCTTTTAGGTCCTTTTAAGGGCTGCCCGCATATAGCTAAATAATGTGCTTTTAACTCTATTTCTTAATTGATCAACTTTAAACCTTGGTTATTGGTTCTATGTTATGAAAGATGTAGATTGTTAACTTTCTAACTTAACATCATTTGTTAATACTTCTATTATCTGTTCTAAAACAAGTAGCCAACATCTTCATACCTGTTTAGAGGAGATGAAAATATGAGTGTCCCGCCCTTCCCTCTACCTTCTCTCCACCCTTCCACCTTCCAGCTAGTTAGCTACATTTCACTTCTTCAGTGAGCTCTCCTCTCTCTTTTAGAAATTGAAAAAATATCATTGAGTAGAAATAATTCAGTCGAATGACTGGAAAATCAAGTTGGAAGAATTCTCCCAGAAAGTAAGTAAAAAGGCATAGACAGTAAAAGTGAAATAAAACAAATCACATAGTGGCTAATTCAGGCAGTCTTTTATTTAACCAATTGGAATCTAGAAAGAGGTATTAGAGAAAATAAGCCTACCATATTTAATTCATAGATTTATTCCTGAAAGCCAGTAACCATAAATAGTGATTGCATTATTTAGACTATAAGTATTATTCACTGGAGAAACAGTTCTTCCTTGAAGTGACTCATGTCTTAACTGTTGAAGAATGATATTGCTAGCATTGAGGTGAAATGAGCCATCATTATATTCTTAAGGTCTTTTATTATTTTTTCTAATTTTTAATTTTTTAAGTTTTGTTGATGAGTAATCGACAAATATAATTGTATATGTTTGAAGTGTATAGTGTGATAATTTGTTATGCGCATATATTATGGAATGATTACTAAGATCAAGATAATTAACACTTTTAGCATCTCACATAGTATCAATATAGTTAACTCTTTAAAACAATATTTTTGTATGTATGTGATGAGAATGTTTAACATCTACTCTGAATTTATTTCAAGTATACGATGCCATGTTGTTAACTATAGTTCCTTTATTTTTAAACCATTGCAGTCATGCTAGCAATTGCAAGGATTTCCCTTTTGTTTCCTGCAGTCACACTCCTAGAGACTTTTAACTTCTTGCTCAGGTCAGCTTGGTTGCTCAGCGACTCTTAGCTTCTTGGTTGTTATCTAGAACTTCCCCCATGGCTCCCAGGGTTGAGTCCACTCTTTCTAGGATTCATATCTTGCATTTGTTTGGTTTACTTCTTCCTTTTGCTAAATGACTTCAAGTAACTTCCTAAGGAAGGATAGTGGGTGGGGAATGGAGCAGGGGATTAGAGTGGAAAGTCAGTATTCTTGAGTTCCTGCATTGTTGAAATGTCTTTATTTTTCACTTAATTCCATGTAGACACCTGCATATTTAATTCTAGGCCCCAATTTAATTTTTCTCAGAACTTGAAAACTATTGCCTCATTGTTATCTGGGATCCAGTTTACTAATGAGGTATATTATGCCAAAATGATATCGATTTCTTTGTAGCAGCTATTTTCCTCTCTCCTTGAAAGCATTTAAGATTTTTCTCTTTATCTTAGAGGTTCTAAAATGTTATGGAGACACACCTAGATGTGGACTTTTTATCAGTCATTGCTCTGGAAGTCTTTTCTGTCTAAAGACAGCATTTCTTTAACTCTTTTATTATTTCTTCCTTTCCTTTATTTACTTCCTGTCTTTCTTTTCATTCCTATTTATGGGTACCTATTGGTTAAAAGTTAAATGATGCCAAGAGAAAAACTCAAAAGAAAACAGTAAAAAAGGTTTAAGATTAAAGTAAGGATGGGCAAAGATTTATTGGGGAAAATAACAAAAATAAGGCAAATGTAACTTTAATTTCAAGCAAAGTAAAATTAAAATATAATATTTATAAAGAGCATAATGCACAATAAAATTATGGGTCACATATTTAAATGCACAGGAAAAGATATAATTTTATACATTTAAAAGTTCAAACTATTAGATATAAAAGGAGAAATCAAAAACAGTTATTGTGAGAAACAGCATATAGTTTATTGAGCATAAAACTATACTTAGGCTAAGAGTTTTACATGCATTAATATTTAATCCTCCAGTAGTGCTGAGGCAGATACTATTTTTCTCATTTTATAGGTAAGAAAACTTAGTATTAGTTGTTTTATGTAACAGGCCAAGGGTTAAACAACTAAGAAGTAGTAGAGATGGATTTCAAACACAAATTTATATGATTCTGGAGCCTGGGTTCTAATATTCTGCATTTTGCCTTTTCTCACTCCCTTCCACAGATGAAGCAAACAAAACTCAATAACATAAAGACTATGAATGGTGATGGTTTAATTTAAAAGACATATGTGTCAAACTTTCAACTAAATGTAGTGCTAATACAGCTAGATTATTTCGTCACAGTTACTCCTGTACTGAAAAGTTCTATGAGTATTGATAAATGCACAGTAGCATGTATCTACCACCACAATACCATACAGAAAAGTTTCATAACCCAAAAAGTCCCCTGTGCTTTCACTGGTTGACCCTCCCTGTTCCCCAAGCCCTTGGCAACCACCAATGTGTTTTCTGTCTCGACAATTTTGTCTTTTTCAGAATTTCATATAAACGATATCATGCAGGGTATATCCTTCTGAAACTTCCTTCTTTCATTTAAATAATATGCATTTAAGCAGTAGCATATAACATTTATCCATGTTCTTTCATAGATTAACAGCTTATTTTTTTTGCTCACTGAATAATTAATTATCCATAGTGTGGATGTGCCATGATTTGTTTATTCATTTGCCCATTGAAGACCATCTTGGTTGCTTCCAATTTTGGGTGTATTTTGATTTTTAAAGGTTAACAGTGAATATTCACATTCTTAGGTACTAGGTGGAATACATGAAGGACTTGTCATAACATACTATCTTTCACTAATGTATTTAACTTTTCGAATTACAGATGAAAAATGACTCTAGTCATTCAATACACATTTTAAAGATGCAATAAATCATGCTATGTAAGAATGAAAATAAAAAAAACTGAACATTCAGGTAAAGAAATTATAAACGGAAGTAAGCCAATGGAAAGATGAAGAAAGGGTATGATAAAAACAAATACAAATACACATATTATTAAATTGGAAAATACGAAATAGTAGAAATTATAAATGATTTCATGAGTTTTTTGCTTGGAATAAATCTTATAACATACGCACAACTTCAGCATGTTTGATAAAGAAAAAGGATAAAATTCCTCAAGTACATAATATTCGAATGAAAAAGAAGACATATGCTATGTAAATGGTATACAAAATGCTATACATTTCCAAGATAAATTTTATAGTCAAAAGACTACTAATATCTGACATAGGTCTTCTCCCAACTATAGACTAATCTCATTGATTTTTTGAAAAAATCTTTAAAAATTTGCTAACAAATTGACTTCAGCTGGCTATTAAAAGAAATGGACACAACTTAATATGTTTTCTCCTGGCAATACAAGTCACATGTGGGATATGAAACTGAAAGCAACAAATGAACAAGACAAACAAACAGACAACAGTTTAGTGGTTACCAAAGAGAAAGGGGGAGTGGAGAATGAAATGAGAGTAAAGGGAATCAAATACATGGTGACAGAAGGAGATTTGACGTTGGGTGATGAATATACAATGCAATATATAGATGATATATTATAGAATTGTACACTGGAAACCTGTATAATTTTATTAATTAATGTTTCCCTAATAAATTTAATTAAAAATTATTAAACAATAAAATAATACATCATTTCAACATGTTAGAGGAGAAAAATTATAATTTTAAAAGGTTACTCTTAAAGGTATTAATTAATAATAATTGCTAACTTCATTAGGTTATAATTTCTAATTTTCATTCAATGTTTAAACTGTGCCAGGCGCCATTCCAAATACTCTATACGTATTAACTCATTGAATTCTCACAAACTCATCAAAAATATGTACTGCTATTATCCTTTTACCAGTTTTGCAAGAACCAAAGAAACCAAGGCAGAGAGAAGTTAACTTACCTAAGGTTGCATAACTAAGAAATAGTAAAGCCAGGAAATATGACTCCAGAATTATGCTCTTAGCTACTGGCATACAGATTCACAGAATCTATTTCTGATTAAAAACAATAATGATGAGAACCACAGAGGAACAACCACTCCAACGAATTCACCAACCACTCACTACTAGTATCATAACATGAAATTAGGAGTAGAAATATAGAGAAGCTGTTTTAACCAAAAAATGAACATCATAGTAAACAAACACCAAAAACAGCAAGGCAAGTATGCCCTCTACTCATATTATTTTATGCTTTTCCAGAAATTCTAGGCAATTCACTGAAAAGTAAAGTAGTATATCTTTTTGGAAAATAAAACCTTTAATTATCATCATTTACATATGATTTAATAGTCTAAGAAACCAAGAGAATGCTCGGAAAATCTATTTGAAATAATAAGAAAGATCAATAAATTATCCAGATGGAAAAAAATGCAAAAAGTTAATTTTTTTGTTATTCGACAATTTTACTGGAAGCAAAAAGTCCATTCCCAATAGCTAACAAATTATAAACTGCCTAAAAATAATATATTATGACCAAAATAAAGCCAGCTACAAAACATTGCTGAAATATCTGAAAATAAGATGTGAAATGCATAATGATGGCTGGAAAGACTAAATATCATAAATTTTTCCAGTGGTATACTGGTAAACTGGCTTTCTGTGAGGTCAGAGTGGGGGAGTCTGTGATTTGTAGCATTTGCAGATTTTCATGGTGTAAAAACTGCCAACTCCCATCATGGCTGATTTCAAGATACTAAGAGTTTAAAACCACCTGGCAAAATTCCTGACTTATTTAACAATTGGCTTTCTCGAGCTGTAAGAGCTGCCTACAGAACATAGCTGACTTAATCCCAATTTAATTTGTATGTTTAATGTAATTACATTATAAGCCCCATTGTTAACGGTTTTTTGAAACTAAACAAGGTAATTTTAAAATTGATATGAATTTCATTTTGGAAAATAAAAGGATACTAGCCCATACAATTTTGTAAAAGCAGTAAGCAGGGCATGTATTACTATATAGGAAAGCAGGTTATAAAACTGTAGTAAAAAGCAATGTGCTGTAGGCACAAAAAACAACAGAACCATGGCTCACAATAGGCAAGGATTAGATTCCATTATATGTAAAAAATCATTGTGTAATAATATCTAGCTTTACTTTTAGTTGTAGAAATGCAAATTCATAAAATGAGGTACCGGTTTTTTATAATTTCACAAATGAGCAAAGTTTTGTGTTAATGCTCTGTTAGAGATGATGTGGTAAAATCAGTAGTTGTACAGTCTATGAGATTGTTAAATTTTTTTTGCATACTTCCTGGAAATCAATTTATTAATACATATGAAAAACTTTAAAGAATCCGTACCATAATACAGTCTATCTTCTTTTTAAATATATTTTTAGTTTAGTGAAAAATTGGGTACAACCTAAATATCTCTCCTTACTTGGGATCTTTTTTGCCTTATGAATCTGAAACTCACGATAACTAGCTTAAGGAATGAGGGGTGGTGATTTGTACAGGCATTCATAGATATTTAATGGAACCCCAAAGTAGGAAATACAAGTGATTCCATGAGAACCCAAACAGAAAACTAAAAAGAGTCTTTTATATCCAGGATAGCAATGTTTTTCATATCTGTCTTTAATGCTCTGTGATCTCTTGTCTTTGCCTGGCTTTGTGGGGCTATAAAGTAATTTTTGTGTTTCTACAGTTAGGGATTTTTTCTGAGCCAATTTTAGTGAAACCTGGAGCTGGCTAAAAGAGTAATTAGTAGAAGGCAATTTATACCTGTGAACTCCAGAGAGATTTACCTAACTCTGGATTTTCAGAGATAAGGTGTGATCTGGAATGTGGAGACATCCCTAGGTTGTAAAGCTGAAGACAGTGGTTTTATTTTTCCTCTGGATAAATTTATTTGTATCCCAAAGGGTTAGAATGGGAACCCAGGATCCTTTTCAAAGAGCAAAGGCTTATTCCTCTCTATCTGGGGGGAAGGGACAATATGTATTTCACACTTGGATTTATTGTTTTGGCTTCTTTGCTTATAATACAGACCACCATATTTATGTAGTGTAACACTGAGCTTTCATCTTATTGCCCTAAGTAATAGAGGCACAGGGGAATCACAAGGTTATTTGTTGTAAATTAAGTAATAACTAAAATGTTCTATTCCAGAAAA
>NW_011888845.1:7485890-7508961 GCF_000151845.1 Pteropus vampyrus | reverse complement strand
TTTTTAAATAGATATAAGGCTATTCATATTATCTATTTCTTCTTGAGTGAGTTTTGGTAGTTTTTGTCTTTCGAGTTATTGGTACTCTATGGAAGTTTTAAAAGAGAAGTAGTTTTAGAATACAATTAGGTATTCTTACAAATTCTTCACTTTTCTTTTAAAGTCTGCTCCCTACCCCAGACCTTGGTATTGGCCCCTGTATTTGTCATGAAGCAGCAAGGATTGGGCCTGACACAAGCCAGCCCTGGCGCCAGGGTCCAGGAGTCCTGAGAAAGGCCTTGTAATGTTTATGTGAGTTGGACTGTGGCCTTTGTCTTGGTCTCTGGCCACCAGCAGTCAATGTGCTCCTTGAGTGTCTGCAGATCAGTCTTGTGCTCTTCTTTGTGTTGCTGTAAAGGCATTTCCAATGAGGAAAAGAACAAGTAATAAACATTCTCTTTTTGAAATACAAAAAAAAAAAAGTCTTAAATTCAAATAAACATTTCAACAGAATTTTCTTGTGTAAACTCCTTGTGCCTAGACGCCCAGGCTTCAGACCTTATCAAAGCAGTATAATTTTCTTATCTCTCAACTGTGGCAATGGAATTTTCAGTTGAGGAATCATTCTTGCAGTTACCTCGTTTAGTTTATAAAGGTATTGATTGTTTATTTCAGATACATTCCACCAGAAGGGCCTCTAATGTGTTCCTAATGAGAAAGAAAGAAAAGTGAATGAGGGATACATATCACTTCTGTGAAAGTAAAAAACAAACAATAAACCAACAACAAAATTATGACTAGTATTTCTCCTAATTGTGATAGTTTTTTCAAATGTGTCCATACTTTATTTTTGAATCAAAAATGTATCCTAACTGGACTTCGGGTGGTAAACATACAATAGAATATACAGATTTCAAATTATAATGTACACCTGAAAATTATATAATTATGTTAACCAGTGTTACCTCAATAAACTTAACTAAAGAAAAATATCCTACCCCCACCAAAAAAAAAAAAAAATCTAGCTGCCATCTTGTGTCCTGATGTGTGTGCGCTTAACCTCAACTAGTCTTCCCAAGACCCCCTGAGTGCCAATCCCGTTTCTCTGCATGGCCCCGTTTTTTCTCCAACAAGATGGAAAAACAGATATGAACCAGGAGAAACCGAACTTTAGGCACAAGTGTTCATTGATGGGAAAGGAACTGCTCACAGAAAGAAGGTGGTTCACAGAACAGATACATCAGATAATAAAAAACTTCAGTTCTCTTTAAAGAAGTTAAGGGTAAACAATATCTCTGGTACTGAAAAGGTGAGTATGTTCACAAACCACGGAACAGTGATTCACTTTTAACAAACCTAAAGTTTGGGCATGTCTGGCAGCAAACACTTTCACCAATGCAGGCCATGCTGAGACAAAGCAGCTGACAGAAATGCTACCCAGCATCTTAAACAATCTGTGGGTGGAAAAGCACCACTTGCTACTGGAGAGAGTGGTGATGATGAAGTTCTAGGTCTTGTGAAGAATTTTGCTAAGGCTTCCAAGAATGAAGCAAACTGAATTGAGTCGACTTCTGAGGAAGATAAAACTTGAAGAAGTTATTGGGAGCTGCTATTTTTATATTATGACTGCTTTTAAAATTGTGTTCATGGATCTGATAAAATCTCAAACTCTAATGTTTTTAAGCCTAAGTGCCTTGGATGTTGCAGCTCTTTTCAGTTTTTGCTTATACACAAATCATTCTTTGTAGCTAATTAAGGTGAAGAAGCCTGGGAATAAAATTTGAAACAAAAGTTAATAATAAAGTTCTTTGCCTAGCATACAGTTTTATTTTTTTATTTCATTGACAATAATTTGTACACGGAAAGCAAAGTTGTTTGTAGAAAGCTAATCATGGTATGTACTATGGCTGATAATCTTTGGAATTTGATAGTATAATGTAACAAAAAAATCTCTCCTCTTGCCTTTTAGTCTAGGAGTTTGTTTAAATTAATTGTATGAAATGCTTAATTAACTAACAGGTTTTAGGGACCAAGTTTGCCTTAGTAACATTTAGCAACTGAAGTTTCTAACCTATTTAAGCTTAAATTGACATGGACAGTAACTCACAGTCTAAAAAGGAACATTTTGGTTGGAAAATTCACACTTTGAAATCAAAGTTTAAAATGATTTCATTTCACCAACTGTGAATTTAACTTTAATCTTAGTCAATTGAACTAGAATTTTCAAGAATTTGAGGAATCCTTCAAATTTCTCCCAGATGATTGACTTTTTTTATTTTATAACTCAGGTTTATTGAAGTATAATTTATATACTTTAAAGTTCAACTTTTTTAGTATATAAATTACATGGGTTTTGCCAAAGATAATTGGCTTCTTGAGTTGTCATATTCCTGTCCTTTCATCCTTCTATTGCCTCTCCTATTACTGTTCTCCTAGAACCCTTCCTTACCCCATCCAACACTCTTGGAATATTTAAAATAAATGGATAGATCCTCATGCAAGTTTCATAGTATTACACTTAAAATAAAAGGAAAATGTTTTTTGATAGATATATAAATGTCAACTGCTTCCTTGAAACTTGATTATTAGTCTTGAATATGTGGGATATTCTTCCTTTTGGCATTTGCTAGAAACTGCAACATTTTTTCTTAACATTTGTACTGTAATCACTGAAGCTGTTGTATTTTATGTGATTTAGTGACCTGTGAGCTGCAATGCAGACACAATGCAGGGGCATGTTATCCTTACTTACATACTGTGATTCCTACAGCTCATCTGTCAGTTGAAGATAGGGAAGAAGGATTTTTTTTTTTTCCATTTTCTAATGATAATGATATTTTCCTCTTTTCTTTTATAACCTTTACCTTTTGTTTACAGAAACTTTCAGAATTTCTCCCCAATGATTTTTCTGAGGGCCTTTTAAAAATAGTCCTCTAAACTACTCTGTCCCTCAATAAATTCCTGTTTTACCTCCATGTTACATATATGACCCCATAGTGAACAGAGTAGGAAAAGAATACATATTTAATGGGAGAATTACAAGTGTTTCATAGAGTGAATATATGGTGCGTGCATTGCTCCTCCAATTAAGCTAAACTTAAGCTTATCTTAAGATAAACTTGTGGAATTTCTGGATCAAAGCATATTGTTTTTAATACATAACCTCAAAATTGTTCCCCTGAAAGACTTCACTGTTAAATTTCTTTCAGTATGTATGAGAAAAACATTTCTCAACTTTCTTGCATTTCTTTGCTTTCATGTTTAAAACTCCTACACTTAATACAGCTCCAATTTGCAGTAGCTACAGGATAAATGTTTGCTAAACTGAATTGAAATATCTTTACAGGTATACGTACTTTAAGGTAGGGATACTTATATTATTAAATTAAAAGAATAGACAACTTCAAAATGAAATGGATATTTCTTTCCAACTGGTTATTATATTGTACTATAGTGAAAAATTGATTAAAATGAAAATTAGAAGACCATGCTGTGCTGATATAGAGAACATAATTTTGAATGAAATAATATCTATGAAATATTGAAGCAATGATTCTCACATAAGAATAAGAATCTGGCCCCATTCTACTAAACTAATTGCTTATACTCTGCCAGTCCTCACTTTTCTATTTATTATCACAGATGTCAATTCTCATTCATTTCTCTGACATATACTTTGGGGGATTTTTCTAAAAATTGGTACTACTGTATCATTCAATGCATTAATATTTGTCATAGAAATGCAGTCAACAAACAAGCTCTCCCCTAAAAGAAAATCTAAAAGAAAACATAAGGACTTATTGAACATTCTGCGAGTTCACAGGTTTTATGAGCAGTAACTAGGGACAAATATACAAATATATTTGGTTGCATTTTGACAAGTTACTCATCTTTGGTTTATGTAGAAGGAAGTAGCTTCTCTAGCTTGCTTAACCTTATTTGCTAATTATACCAACTAAATGGCTGGATTCTTATTTATAATGAGATTTCTGTTAAGAAAGACTTGAAAGCAAATCCAAAACCATAGAGATGGCTAAATTATCTCTGATAAATGGGATAATTTTATCCAATGAGGAAAATCATTATAGATTTTAAAATTCAGCTATGATTCTAAGTTCAGTTGTATAATTGCATATACCATGTAAAATGAAAAGTTCATTCAAATATCTTGAAAATTGGGACCTGAAATGCTTTTCTTAGGTTACTGAGGTAAATTCATGTGAATATAGGTGTTTATTGCCAGTTTGCTGGGTACATGACTCAGTGCTTAAGTTGTGTATGTACATATAGAAAACTAGCATATTATAAAGTATAATGGCATTATCAAAAGAATGGTTTAATATGGAAAAAATGAAAAGGGGCTTTTGGGAAAAAGTTCAATCTTTCAGAGAAAATCTGTGTGAAGTAACTAAGGTGAAACAGATTTTAAGCTTCTAAAGTCTCTTTGCTTCAGTAGCTTTAGCCAAAAAGAATAAAAACCTGAATTAAAAAGCAATGACTTATTTTTAATGCTCAAACAATCTTAGGTATGGTTCTGTGTTCAGCTTGATAACAGAAATCATCTTGGCTTTTGCCTATGCCAGACACCTAGCAGGAATTTCCCTTTGGAGTCCCCTAATCTCACTTTTGTGTGCTCTTTTCTGTACATTGCTTGTTTGAAAGTTATCTTTCTTTTTTGTAACCAGGTAACTTCCCTGTGGTGTTTTTATAAGCATAGCTATTCTGTGAGTCTATTGCAGTGACAACCCATCAGAAAAAAGACTGATGTTAAGCCAAAACTGAACATTAAAAAAAAAAAAAAATCAAGAAACCATAACCCCCCTGAGACATAACCTCTTTATCTGAACTATGACTATTAAATTCATTTTATATTTCATTCAAATCCAAACTCCCGGGGCAGAAATAGTCACACTAGAAGAATGTTTTTCAACATAAATTAGAATACACAAAAAAAATTGGTTCGTGTGATTGTTGCTGTTTTTCAACAACATGAACAATTTTATAAATCATTTCAATTTTGTTACTAAGAAACACTGGCTCCACATAACTAATTTCAGTGTCTTCATTATTTATATTCTTTTATCTAAATTATACAAGCACATGAATGGCAAATAAAATAGCACAGAAGGGCTTGTTATGAAAAAGAACAGTTCCCAAATGTACCCCATTTCCATCCATTCCTACGAGGCCTGCTCCCAGCAGCAAAGACTAATTCGCTTCCTCCATTCCCGATACAGTTTACTGATGTCGCTTTCTTTTTTTAATCAACTGTAGACATTAATGTCAACTACCTGAAATGATATGTCAGATTTAGCTCATTTTCCAGTCCCTCCAGCTTTATTTACCTTGCCTAATATTTCTATTTTTGTTCCTAAGTTGTTTATCTATACAATTACAAATATATATATGTACCATACTTAACCTAGATCTCTTATTCCATTAACTAGAGTCAGTATTTCTTGACTCCTTAGTTTGTCAGGTGAGAAAATTAGTGCCCTTACCTGTCCTTTTCCTTCTCTCTCCTTCCACTTCCCACCCTTGTCAATCTAGTTTTACTTTTAAAATGGCAAGTTTGAAAACATTTGCTGTTTTGTAAACATAATTAATGTTTCTGTATTTTGGTACTGATTGATTCTCAAAGTTGAAAGCTGGTAATTGACATTTATATAATTATGACTATGAGAATATCCTTCATTGCAAAGCCAAGTGATATGCTAGGATTTCTTTTCTTTCTCTATAGTTCCAATATAATGACTTCTGTTTCACTCAAAGGTAATTGTTCAGATGGGTTCTTTTCCACATTCCATTAATCATTCCACATCGGAGTTTGCTCCATATTTGGACTGTGCCTACTTTTATAGTCCCTCCCACCCTGGACCCCATGCTAGTTTATCTCACTGTTTTCTTATGTGAAAATAATCATAAATCCTTTTCACCAAAACCTAATGCCTTCAGCTTCTTGCTCATTTCGGCTCTTGCTGAAAATCTGTTGCATTTTTCTTCTTAAAACTCACTGATTTCCTCTTAGAATTTAGATGAACTGTTGTTTCATATTTCACATATAATTTTATTTTAGTGATTGTTTTTCCAAGAATTGAGTTTTTCCATAGCATTTTGTTTTTTATATCCTTCGGCTTCCTGGTTATCACTCATACTATGTAATCTATGTTGTTCCCTTTTTTGAGCATCTTCCTCCAGAGTCTGCAGGTTTCATGCTCTTATCTGGACCTGTTGATGCCAGCAGGTTCTTTTCTTCACTGCTTTTCTAGTTTGCCTCCTCTGTTTCCTGAACTCTCTATTTTCCTTTCACTTTTTTTTACTTCATTTTGCTGGAGGATATTCTCAAGTAACTTTCTAAAAAGGAATTCTGGAGTCATGTGCATCTGAAAATATCTTTAGTCTAAGTTTGCACTGAATTGATGATTATGCAACTAAAAGATCAAAGGTCAGCAGCAGCCTCCCTCAAAAAGTGAGTGGCAAGTGCTCACCCACCACTTGCCCTCTGTCATTTCTTTCCTCTGAATTTAGGTCCTCTTCAAGGACCTGTAGGTTAAGCTGGCTCCCCCCTTGACCTTATCCTCTTCCGTGAATATTTTAAATATTCTATCCTATGGTTTTCTCTCCTCAGCTTCTTCTGTCAGTCCTCTTCTATTTACGTTCTATATTTTGAAATCTCACATATGCTGATGACTTCACTCTTATCCTATTTGCTCTTGGAGATTTTAGCCTTAAAAAAATCATTTGCTATCATTGTTGGAAGAGAGTAAATAAACACACATACTCGGTCATCTGTCTTGAAAAAGAAATCTGTATCGGGATTTTTAAACATTTAAATTTTAAGATTTTAATATTTAATAACCTATGTATTGGTTTATATTTTTGCCACTAACACTCATAACAACTCTCTGAGGTATTTTTGTCAGAAGTCATATATGGAAACTGGGGAATGAATAGGTTATGTAATTTGTCAAACTTTTCCCAGTGGTAATGGTGGATGATGTTTACAAATCTAGAGACCATGCTCATTCACTATACCTAGCTGGCTCTTATGCTTTTTTTTATTTTTTATTATTTTTTAAAATTTTTACTTATTTTTATTTTTTTTAAAGGCCAGTTTATTTTTTTATACTATATATACATATTTTTTTTAACATTTTATTTTTTTATTTTCCCCCTCCCCTCTCCCCTCTCCCTTCTGGTAACCACAAGTCTATTGTCTATGTCCATGAGTCTCTGTTTGTCCTGTTCATTTGCTGCTTTTAGGTTTCTATCCCACATATGTGATATCATGTGATTTTCAACCTTTTCTGTCAGGCTTATTTCACTTGGTATGATTATTTCAAGATCCATCCATGTTGTTTCAAATGACAGTATTTCATCTCTTCTTATGGCTGAGTAATATTCCATTGTATATATGTACCACAGCTTCTTTAGCTAATCATCTATTGTGGGACACTTCGGTTGCTCCCATGTCCTGGCCACTGTGAATAATGCTGCTATGGACATTGGTGTGCAAATATCTTTTTGGATATGAGTTTTCAAGTCTTTGGGGTAAATACCCAGTAGAGGGATTGCTGGATCATATGGTAGCTCAATTCTTAGTTTTTTGAGGAACCTCCATACTGCTTTCAATACTGGCCATACCAATTTGCAGTCCCACCAGCAGCATATGAGGGTTCTTATTTCTCCACACCCTCTCCAACATTAGCTATTTTTATATTGATAAACAAATTTGCCTCTGGGAACCCTTGAGAAATATTATGTTGTATCATCACAGATTTCTGAAAGTGGAAAAGAGAAAGAAAAATGGAAATTCTTAACCACCTTCACACAAATCTCCATTCCTTAGGTAGATTAAAGTATAGTTATAATCTAGGTGGATACATTATTGCACTGTGATGGTTTAAGATTATCTGAGATTTGGAGATGACTGCCAGGTCCCTTCAACATATGAATATTGGTGGAACTATTCCAAATAATCAATATGTATCAAGTTCCTAATATGGGTAGAACATTTTACAAGGTGCACTAAGTACAAGGATGAGCAAGATATAATCTTTATAATTTATTTAAAGAAAGGTAAATACAAAAAGAGTTTTTTTGTTTTTTTGTTTTTTTGTTGTTTTTTTTTTTTGTAGTGGAAAGCAAGATATAAACACCATAATAGAAGTATAATATGATATGGAAATTAAGGAAGCAAGATAGCAAGGCTTAGCAAGGGATAGGAGAGGAGAATGGAAGAAGAACACTTTAGAAAGGCTTCATGAGAAAGATATTATATGAAATGCATTTTCTTAGATGGATAGGATTTTAACAGAAGAGAGTGCATTTTAGTCTGAAGGAACAGTAAAAACAGTAGTAAACTATGAACATAGGGAGGGGAGGAACACTCAGTTTTCTTGATCATTTGAGAAATTCACAACATAAAAATTGGAGCTCTGTATGAAGAAGACCTGTACAAATCATTCAATAAGAAATTATTGAGGCCTCACTATGTACAAGAAATGATGGATGCAACAGTGAATCAAAATGACTTGCCACTACTCCTACTGAGCTCACCATCAGATGAAGCTGAGCAACTAAAGAAGTAAACACACAAAATGAGTGCACATAGTACTAGGTGCCAAGAAGGAATAATGTTGATCTCATGGAGGTGTTTTGTGGATTACATGTGCTAATATATGTAAAGCATCTGGAGCTCTACCAGTATTTTCATGATTTTTAAAGATATTAAGAAGTAAGTAAACAGTGTTACGAAGAATAACAGGGACCACCAAGTTTATAGACGGGAGTTGAGAAGAGTCTTTCTGCTAATGCAGTATTTCTGGAATTGAAATCGGAGAAGAAACCACAAGACAAGTAAATAATGGGGGGAAAAGAGTGATTCAGTAGAAAGAATGAAGGAGCAAGTGCCACAAGGCAGAACATTTTTGGGGAGTTTATAGGAAGTGAATATTGACCTGTTTGGTGGGAGCAATTAAATAGGGGAGAGACTTTTGGGATACAGTCGGCAGACGTATACTATGCATATCTATGTAGGCCATGATGATATTTTATAAAGATTCGTTGAACAGATGAAGAAATGAAAGAATAAAGATCTGTCGAACTGTGCCATGGTTGCCAAATCTGGAGAAGCACATGGGAACCGTGTTGTGAAAGACCCTAAATGCTGGTCTAGAATGACTGTCATTAGTTCAATAGACAATAAAAATATGCTGTTCATTTTCCATACAAGAAAGTACATGGCTAGGACTATATATATAAGTTGTGGAGCACAGTGAAAAATAAAAACGTGGGACTCCTTGTTCATAAATTAAGAATTTCAAGAAGGTGACAGCAGAACATTAAACAAAGCATAACCTTCCTTAGTCTAGTGCCCTGTGCAATTGTATAGGTCACATGCCCATGTGGACATAGCTAATAATCTTTTAGAAGATTAGTCTTTCAGGACACAATGTGGATACAAGGAGACTAATGAACAATTAAAATACTCTGTACAAAGTAATGGGGAAAAGCTGAGTGGTGGCAGTGAAAATAACAAGAAGGGAACCAATGAAAAAACCATGGCAGAAATAGACTTTATAAATGATGATATTGGTTGGCTACAGGGGATATAGTTAGGGAAGGAAAATTCTAAGGCAATTGAGTTATTGAGCCAGAGTGACCATGGGCAATGAGAACTACTATTTGTTAAGCTGTTTACTGCACGCCAGGATCTTGTAGAAACTTTACCAAAATTTAATGCTTGAAACAATATATTTGTGTTAATTGTAATGATTGTGATTTTATTGATAAAAGGACTGTGATTTAAAGAATCTAAGTTCCATTAGGTCATAAATCTAACAAGTAGTATTTGTATCTGGATTTCAAATTTAAGCCTGAGTCTACAGCCTGTGTTCTTTCCACTATATTACATGGCCTCCTTCCACCAAGAAGATAAACTCGTGCTGTTCCTAGTTTGAGATATGGCAATTTAAGTGGTTATGCTTTGTATCTGATTTCTTTATTACCAATTTATTCGACATATACTTACTGAGTCCCAGCTATGCCCAGGCTCTGTGCTCAGTGCAGGCGATAAAAAGATGAAAGAGATTATTTTTGCGATTTCTATGTAATAAAGAACTTAATGGTGGGGCCCTTCAAAAATATAATTCATTCTTAAACTTCCTCTTTTTAGTATGATTTCACTTCTGAACAATAGTGCTGACAGATATATACAACCAATTAGAATTGCTAATACTAATATATTTTATTACTTTATACATATGTATATACAAATGATGGCAGCATAGTATAGTGGTTACTATTATATAGCCAAACTCTTTATCACTTATTAGCTATATAACCATGGGCAAATTGACAAACTTCCATACTTCAGTTTACTGAAAATTAGGGATAGTAAAGGCACTTACCTTGAAGGACTGTTAAGAGGACTAGTTAGTAAAAACACAAACTACCTTGCACACAGCCCATACTCAATAAATGTTAACTCTTTCCATTACTTCTGGCCCACAATCTTATTTTAGATAGGTTTTAGATTTCAAGTTGGTAAATTTTATGGCTGATTTAAAGAAAAGAGTAGCTAAGAAGGCACAAAGATAACACAAGTTTGGAATTTTTATCCATATTGGAACTAATAGAATGCAAGAAATTTTCAGTGGAGCTGTGGTAAGAAAAAAATAGTTATTTTTAGACCAGTAAATCCTAAACAACCAGTGTCTAGTTTTTTAGTAATTATTTCACTAGGCAGTAGTATGCTTTACCAGTGAGTCAAATAATATTATAAGTGTCATGTGTATTTTATGTCTCATGCTCACACAAACTTATATAAGTAGAGGAATAGATAGGACACTAACTTAGCAGTGTAGTAAGTTGTTATAATAATTATCCATGTGTTCTCAAAGAGATTTTTGTAGAATATAAAATTTGTGAAATATTAGTAATTAAACTATAGACCTTGCTTATAAACTTTATTGGAATCATATAATATGTACTTCATAGTTTTACATTTCTTCTGCATTATACTTTATCTTATCTGTCTAGCCAAAATCAAACTATTTTAGTAAGAGCAAATTAGTGGTAACATTATATGACTCCTAAAAGTAGAGCAGTAGTTTTCCTATTTAGGCAACTTCAGTTGAAAAATAGGTCGTTTGCATTATAAATTTGTTTTATTAATTTTACCACAAAGAATAGAAAGAATTGCTTACATCTTTAACACCATTGCCAGGGAATCGTTTTAAAAAGAATACTCAGGATCCAAAGACTATATCTTGACTAATTTTTTTTTTTACAGTGATTCCCCCAATTAGTCTAGTACCCACTTGACACTATATATAATTATAATAATATTACTGACTGCATTCCCTGTACTATACTATTAATTTGTACTTCTTAATCCCTTCACCTTTATCACGCAACCCCACAAACTCACTCCCTTCTGGCAACCCTCAGTTTGTTCTCTGTATCTATGAGTGTGTTTCTGTTTTATTTGTTAGTTTATTTTGTTCTTTAGATACCACATATAAGTGAGATCATATGGTATTTGTCTTTTTCTGTTTGGCTTATTTCGCTTAGCATAATACCGTCCAGATCCATCCATGTTGTCACAAATAAGAAGATTGCATTATTTTTTTATGGCCAAGTAATATTCCATTGTTTATATGCACAACCTCTTCTTTATCCAATTGTTTATTGATGGGCACTTAGATTGCTTCCATATCTTGGCTATTTTAAATAATGTTGCAATGAACAAATTGAACAAATAGGAGAAGAATGTACAGAGGGTTATCAGGTAGATAAAGTTTCTAGAAACTGAGCCAGAAAAGAAATAGCTGAGGAAACTGGTTGTTTAATCTAGAATAGAGAGGATTTAGGTGTCCCTATAACTTTTCAAATAATTATAGACCCTTCATATAGTACAGCTGTATTTTTTTGTATCAACAGAGCAAGCCAACCTAAGACTAATGAAAATCCTATATTGGGAGAAAGATTTTAGTATTGAGTTCTGGGTCATTGGAGGTGTTCAAGTAGAGATTGAATGACTACTTTTAGGGAATAGTGTAGAAAAGAGTCCAACATTTGATAACAGTTGGGTTAAATGGCCTGTAAAGTTCCTCTGAAATCTTACATTTTATGTTTCTAAGAATGTACCTACTAAATTTTATGCTTTAGATGTAAGGTTCAGGACACCATATTATTTCTAAACAATTTCTCATGTCCCATTTTGTAAAAATAATAATAATAATAATAAACTAGTTTCTGAATGGGAAAGGAATAGAACCTAAGGCTTTACATTTTTCTGTCAAAAGAGGCCTTCAATATCTTTTGCCCATTGGGATCTAAGAAAATAATGCACTGAATTCTAACACTTTCTTTTTAATATATATATTTTTTGTAATAGTTTTCTTTCTCACTTTGTAAGGAAAAGTCAGCTCTGAGGTTTATAATCTTTTATAATTCTCTTTACCTTAGAGAGCAAGGCACCATTTAATTCAGCCTAACCTGTGGTGCTTGTTTAAAATTTAGATTCCTGGTCCCAACCCCAGTGTGATGAATCAGAGACGCTTTGGGATGGTACCCTCTAAATCCTAATGTTTAACAAATACCTTCAGATGGTGCCTATGCATATTAAAGTTCAAGTGCATGCAGCAAACGTTCATGTTTGGGGTTTCAGTATGTAACTATGGTTTATTTTCATACTATCAAATATACAAAAACACCATCCTTTTTGTGCAATACACAAAAACCTTGGGGCAAAAACCTTGACAAGTATAAATAGTTACATTTGAAAAATACTTTTCTTGTAATTTCTTCATTTTGTTGGTCTCATTGATTAACTTAATAAGAAAAATAGCAGTATATTTGTTTTTACATATGAGCATATACTTTTAACCTAATAAACTGTCATAAGGTTTCAAAAAGAAGGGAAAAATTTTTATCTTTTATTTGTACTTGTAAAAATAGTTGACGGTGGGTTAGCTTATTATTTATAACAGCATGCTACTGAATTCAAAGATATAAATTGTATACCTATGTGGTCAATAATAGTGTCGTTTCATTCCCTTGTTTTAAAAATTCATGACTTTGTTTGAAGGAGTAACTGTGTTTTTTCCAGGATTTGTTTTTTATTGCCATGGACAGAAATGACACTCACACTAGCTTAAGAAAACGCAAACCTCCTCGAACTGAAAAGGATAGGAATGAACTCTAGCCATGTCTGGATCTAAAACTAAAACGATGTCAGCAGAAGTTTATCTTGAGCCATCTATGTGGCAGCAAAGATGGCCATTGTTAACTCTAGCCTTAGCTCGTTCTCACATCTAGTGGTTCAAGAGAAGAGAAAATTCATCTCTGCAAATTCTCCCTGCAGAAGTTCCAGGGATGACCCTTCTTGGCCCAAACTGAGTCACATGCCTATTCCTGACTTAATTACAGGGGCCAATGAGGTGAAGTAATTTGAATTCTCTGATTGTCCATTCCTAGGCCATACATCCATCGTTGGAACCAAGGTTTGTATTATCCTAAGAGTATCCGAGGATATAAGGGAGTCTGGGCATGGTTCTCCCAAAGGAGGAGATCTTGAGCAAAAAAAAGTAGCTGATGTCCTCAGTGGAACTATTTGTTAAGTCTTTTTATCAACAGACACTTATCAATCATAAAATATTGGAGATACAGAGGGGAACCCCACACTGACTTCCACTTCTTAGGCTTAGTCCAGTGGGTCGGATTGTTCTCTAACGATTGCTATGTATAATGGTAAGGGCTATAGAGAGGTAGGAATGAAGCTCTTAGGGAGCCAAGAGGAGTGTGTAACTAAGTATGACTCAGTTATTTAAAAAAGAAAATGCTAGAGGTGACAGCTAGATCAGGAGAATGAATGAGAACCATAAGGTAGACACAATGGGAAGGGCAGCACAGGAAGAGGGAGCTGCAGGTACAAAGGCACATACTTTGAAAAGGAAAGTAAGTAAGAGTTTCATCTTCTTATATATTAGCTAGCTTTTATATTATAATCAAAATAGACTTTCCAAGCAAGCAGGTTGAAATAAGATCCTGACTCAGGGTAAAATTTGAATTGTTTGTCCTTTTTAGTTGGGAGCCAGCACAGCTTATCTTAGATAACTCAATTTCTATTAAACTGAACTGTGGTTTCCACTTGTAAGAAAATCCTGTAGGGGAAATTAAGATTTTTTTTTAGATCAAGTTGTTAAGATAAAATGTTAGAAAGCTTTTAAAGGCCATTGACTGAAGTTTAACACTTTTACTTACCGAAGGAAAAAATACAGCAGCAATTTAGGAAAGGCATGCTTAAAATTCAGTGAAATGTAGAAGCAGTAGAAGTTAAAGTTGAAACAGTTTTTTATAGGTTTCAGTTGTTTTTAAAGATGACAAGGATAACTATTTATTCTGTATGTCATTGGTGACAATTCAAGTGTGGAATACTCTCAATACAAAACTGGTTCAAAATGTAAAAATAAAAGTGATTTTAAATATTTTGATGTGGAATAGAAGAAAGAGGAGCCAGGAAAGAGACTATGTGATAAGGTGGCACAGTAACAGAATAATGTTTGGATCTAGGTTTTCGTAATGACTCTGTAAGTATTAGCTTTAATAATATAGGTTGCGTTAGAGATATCAAACAGTTATATAATGATGACTCAGACGATGACAATAAGAGCATTGTTTTAAACCCTGTTATGTATCTTGTTGCATTTAATCCTCAAAATGACCCTTTAATGTAGGCTCAATATCATCTCCATTTTGGAGATGAAGGAACGAGGCACAGAGAGGTCAAGTAGCATGGCCAAAGTTAGGGAACTGGTGTCAGACCAGAATCTTGACTCACAGGGAGTGATACTGGAGTCCAAGTTTGATTAATAATAGCTAACTAATATTTACTTAGCACCTACTATGAGTCCAGGATTACACTTGCCTCATCTATTCTTCACAGATGTCCTATGAATCAGTATTATTTTAACCCCATTTTACAGATGAAGAATGACTTGAGATGCTAAGAAAATTGTCCAAGTAAAGTTAATATATGCCCAAACCTGGATTTAAAGATATGTCTTTTTGATTTTATCAACTGTATTCCAATCACTACTCTATGTGATTTCTTTCCTGTGTTAGATACCATGTCATGAAAAAGGGGAATTCAGTTTTTCATTATATTTTATGAATCCATATCACGTGTTCATTTAATGACAAGATGCTACTTTGCCGAGAACTTAATAGTAAAGAACTACTACAGAACTTAAATATGCTAGTCACAAAAATAGTTGATTTTAAAGTAACCTATATCTATACCCAAAAGAACTATGTACAGTAGTTTAGGATTTAAATTTATTTATGAAAAATTGCATTGAAATATGTCACATATGTTGATTCTTAATATCTCTCTGATTTTTTCTTATTTTCAGAATACCTCTTTGAATTCTGATATTTTGTCTTTTTATTTTTTTCATACTTTCATAATAGCTTTAGCATTTTTATTTCTGATATAAAATTGTTACATTTCTGGTTAAGTATAAGAGGTTAAAATTTTTAACACGGGCTTGTGTTTTATGTGGTAGGTTGAGCATAAGTTAATTTCCACTACAGTGTTCCCAAACTCACTGTAATAGGAATAAAAATGTAGAAATAAGAAGTGGAGGGAGGGACAGTGGTGTGTGAAAAATTTTTATCCAGTCTAATGGAGGTAGAGAGTAGATGAATCTGTAGAGATTGGTTCAAAAAAGTGGAGAAAACCACATCTTAGAAAATGCCTAAAGAAAGCCTTACCTTACAAACGTGGGGAGGTCATATGCGACTTAGAATCTTCACATTAGAATAGTCAAAAGCAAGGGGGTGTACGGTAATGGAAGGCATGTTGCTGAATAATGTTCACTTCCCATACATCTTCCTTTTCTTCAGGCACAAAACTCAAACCAAAAACTGCCTCCAAAAAAAAAGTGAAAATTAATTAAAAATGAACACAGAAAGTAGAATAGTGGTTAACAGGGTTTGGGAGATGGGGAAATGGGAGGTTACTATTTAATGAGTAGTTATAGTATATGGGGTGATGAAAAATTTTTGTAGGTGGTTAGTGGTAATGGTTATTGCACAACAATATGAATGTACTTTATGAGACTGAACTATGTATTTAAAAATGGTTAAAATGGTAAATTTTATGTTATATATATATATATTAACCACAATGAAAAAAAAAGGTTTTTATCTATAGGAATGAAAAGGACTGTCTGGTACAACTAGGACAGTTAATGTGGGAATTGGCATCCTAGAGTGAAGCCTTCAATATTTCAGCCAGTTGTAGTGGTTGACTTGCTCCTGGCTCAACATGAGATGAAACCTGCAATTTGTAAACTCTTGCCCATCAATACAAATACCTCAGATAGATTTTCTGTTGTCTTAACCTCAAATTAAAATAGGCAATCAGGGATGATCAGACAAATGAAGAATGTCCAAGACAAAAATCAAGATTAATAATTAGCAACAATGGCCAGAGAGAGAACAGTTAATCCAGGAAACAGAAGAGAACTTTAAAATTGTCTCTATATCTAGTAACTTTAGAGATACTTTACATTTATCAACTAATAACTGTATGCTGTAAAAAAGGAATACATAAAAATGTAACCAACAGCAAAATCAGTAGAAGAGTAAAGAAAAAGATAAGTAAATCTCCAAGAAATAGAACAAAAAGAACAAAAATCAAGGAAAATATGAGAATAAAGATTAAAGACATAGGATCAGTTCAAGGTTTGCTACCTAAATAATAGAATTTCCTGATAGAGAAAATAGAGGGCAGTAAATCATCAAAAAAGTAATGAAAGATGCAACCTTAAGCTAAAGTATGAGTCTTCATATTGGAAAAGTCTACCATGTGCTCAGTAAAGTGAAGCAAAAGACATTTGCCTAAACATGTTATTGTGAATATTCAGAATGCCAATAAAGTTAAAAAACAGTTCACCTTACAACTCAATAGTAAAAAGACAAACAACCCAATTAAAAAATGGACAAAAGATTTGAACAGACAATTTTCCCAACAGAATTAACAGATGACCAATAAACACACGGAAAGATGCTACCAGAGAAATTCAAATGAAAACTACAGTGGGATACCACTTAACACCTACTAGGATGTCTATGATCCAAAAGATAGGTAAGAACAAGTGTTGGCAAGATTATGGATAAATTGAAACTTCATATATTGCTGGTGGGTATATGGAATGATTTATTGCTGTGGAAACAGTCTAATAGTTTCTCAAAAGGTTAAAAATAGAGTTACCCTATATATGACCCAACAATTCCATTCCTAGATTAGCTATATAGGCAAGAGAATGAAAACAAATATCCACACAAAATGTTGTACATAAATGTTGATAGCGGTATTATTCATAATATCCCCAAAAGTGGAAACAACCCAATTGATGAATGGATAAACAAATTGTAGTATATCCATACAATGGCATATTACCTGGCCACGAAAAGGAATGAAGTACTGATACACAATACAACATAGATGAACCTTGGAAATACTATGCAAAGTGAAAGAAGTTAGTCACAAAATACCATATATTTAACATTCCCTTTATATGATGTATTCAGAATAGATAAATTTATACAGACATGAAGTAAGTTAGTGATTGCCAAGGATGTGGGAGTTGGGAGAAAATGGGAAGTGACTGTCTAATGGATGCAGGTTTCTTTTTGGGAGATGAAATATTCTAAGATTTTTGTGGAGATGGTTGCAAGCTCTGTGTCTATTCTAAAAGCCATTGAATTGTGTATTTTAAATGGATGAATTGTATAATATTTGTGAATTATATCTGAACGAAGCTATTTCTTTTAAAGTCACACTATTATCAGGCTTATTAGCAGCCTTGGATTCTAAGTCTGAATAATTTAGAAATAAACAAAGACCACCCAGATGAAATAAGTAAAGGCTATTAATTCAGAGCTTTCTATAACAAGGGAGTCAGCCACCACCACTTGGTTTTGGCAAAAAAAAAAAAAAAAAATATATATATATATATATATATATATATATATATATATATATATATATATATATATATTTATATATATATATATTTCTTACCAAACCAAGATTATATATATATATATATATAAAATCTTGGTTTGGTAAGAAATTCAGAAACTCAAAGGCAGGTAGAAGAGTGAGAAAAGCTTTATAGTGGAAAAAAGGGAAGGCTTCAGGTTTGCTCTAATTGGAGGCTGCTGACATGGGGAAGCTATAGGTAGTACATTAACTAGAAGCTGGACATCTTATGTGATTGGTTAGGAGTGAATATTTGGTTTTCCCTATTTGATACTAAATCTAAAGTGGGAACAAAAATGAGAGAAGCTTTCAGTTTAATCAAGTTCAACTTTTTTAGGGTTTATTCTTTAATATCCCTGGATTGTTTGCTGGAAATACTGATCTGGTTTCCTACATGTTTGACTCGTGGATAGTAGGCTGGCTTCCTAGGGGTTATTGAAGATGATGGGTTGGTTTCCTAGGCTGTTTGCTGCAGATTGTTGGTCAGAGTTCTGTTTTGATATATGGTCTAGATACTGTCCATTTGTATATTCAGTCTCTAAATAGAAATGCTTCAAGATTATGAAGGAATGAAAAATATTTTTAAAAATACCAAAAGAATAAATAAAATCTGAGCACTGAATAAAGACATCATACATTCAAGGATTCATAATTTTTATCTCCTAAGCACCTTTCTTTGGGAAGATATTCCAAAAAATAAGCAAGAAAAGAAAGACATGACATCTAGAAAGAGATGATGCAGTCCAGAAAAGCAGGGACCTGAAATTCCAGGAGCATGGTTTGGCAATCTAGAGAGCCGCCATCCAGGCTGGATGTAAGAATAGAAGATGCCATCAGGGAATTCTATGTGGGGAGAGAAGGAGGTAGTTTTTATAAAAGAGTTGATGTAAAGGATTGTTTCCAGAGAAACTAAGAATATGATAAAGGTGCAAGGATAAAAAAAAAAAGGGCAATTTAAAAAGCCATTAGACATTCCAGGAAGACGGTATTATAATACAGAGTTTGCAGTTTTATGATTTTGAATTATTGTTCACAGCAGAGCCTATAATTACAAAAGCATAATAATATAAGCACCATTGTTTTTCAATGGACAAAATGTGAAATAATTGGTTGTAGTTACAAAACAGGACATAAATATTATCATCCTTGAGGTATAAGGGACAGAAATGGAGAGGTAGAAAGTGGGGAAAAATGAAGGAAAGGCAGGTACAGATATCACTATAAGACAGGAAGCCAAGATATACTGTATATGGTTATGGAACAATAAACAAATGTATCAGTTTATTACTGAGGGAAATAATGGTATTCATATGCATTCATACACCAGTATAGGTATATAAATTTAACCTGATTTTTTCCTTAACAATATGTTGTAGATATTTCTCTATGATAATAAGTAAATAACTTACATGTGATATGAAATTTATTATACCATACCTTTATTGCTTGAGTTTTGGGATGTTTCTAATTATTCACTATTGTAAACAGTGCTAAAAAAAAAAGTCTTACTTTGTATATTGTTTTGCAATTTACCTATTATTGTAACAATGTCCTTAAAATGCAGTTCTATACCTAGAGTTATCTATATTTGAAAATTTGAATCTGCTCAAAACAGTCTCCAATAAGAAATGTTTATTGACTTATACTCTCAAAAACAATGTATATTTCATGTTTTCAGACATCTTTACCAATACCCACTACTATCAAACTTTTGATATTTGTCATCTGATTTCATTGTCATTTAAATTAGCATTGTTTGATTACTAGTAAAGTTGTACGTATATTTGTTTACTGCTTTTTGTATTTCAACCTTTTCTTACTCTTTGCACACATTGGAATGTTTGTCTTATTAATTCATAATTGTGATTTATATATAAGAAATATTGATAATTGAGCAAAGCATTTGTACAAATTTTTTATTATTTTTAGATTTAACTTTATTCGAGCTGTTAAAAAATTTAATTAAATTTATTGGAGTAACATTGATTATTTACATTATATAAATTTCAAGTGTACAACTTTATAAAATGACATCTGTGTGCTCACCACCTGAAGTCTTGTCTCTTTTTGCCACCATGTATTTGATCCCCTTTATCCTCTTCATCCTCTCCCTACCTCCTTCTCCCGTGGTAACCACCATTCTGTTGTCTGTATCTATGAGTTTGTTTTTTGTTTGCTTGTATGTTTGTTTTGTTTGTTAATTCATTGATTTTTGAAATCATACAGTTCTAGTCCTTTTCCCTCTGACTTATTTCACTTAACATAATACTCTCAAGATCCATCTATGTTGTAGCTAATGGCAATATTTCATCTTTTCATGGCTGGGTAGTATTCTACTGTATATATGTACCACATCTTTATCCTATCATCCATCAAAGGTTGTTTCCTTGTCTTGGCTATTGTGAGTAACACTACAATGAACATAGGGGTACATATATCTTTAGAATAAGTTTTATTCTAATTTTTTTGGGTAGGTACCCAAAAGAGGAGTTGCTGGGTCATATGGTAGTTCTATTCGTAATTTTTTGAGGGATCTACATACTGTTTTCCATAGTGGCTGCACCAATTTACATTCCCACCAACAGTGTGCATGGGTTATCTTATTGATAATGGCTATTTTAACAGGTGTGAAGTGGCATCCTATTGTGGTTTTGATCTGCATTTCTTTTATAACTAGTGATATTGAGCATCTTCTCTGTTGGCCATCTGTGTGTCTTTCTTAGAAAGATGTGTATTCAGGTCCTCTGCCCATTCTTTAACCTTTTCCCGTTTAGAAAAAAAAGTGTAGCTCACTACTAAAAACAGAATGCTATAAATAGAGTGATGTCATTTGTTTCCAAAGACAATTGATATACTAAAGCAACGTGAAAATATTGGGAGCATGGTTAGGGTCGTAATCTGTGAGTTTTCTCATGATAAACGCTACAACCCCAAGCACTGCCTGAGAGTATTCTTGAGGCAAATGGGAAATGGGTTAATCAGATTGTTTTGTTGCTGTTGAGTTGTATGAGTTCTTTTTGTATTTTGGATATTAGCCCCTTATCAGAGGTATCATTTGCAAATAGCTTCTCCCATTTTGTTTGTTGCCTTTCTGTTTTGTTGATAGTTTCTTTTGGTGTGCAGAAGCTGTTTGATGTAGTCCAATTCATTTATTTTTGCTTTTACTTCCCTTGCCTTTGGGGTCAAGTTCACAAAGACCCCTCTGAGACCAAAGTCCATAAGTTTAGTACTTATATTTTCTTCTATGTATTTTATTGTTTCAGGTCTTATATTCAAATCTTTAATCCATTTTTAGCTAATTTTTTTGTGTGTGTGTTATATAGCAGTTTAGTTTCATTCTTTTGCATGTGGCTTTACAGTTTTTTCAACACCATTTATTGAAGAGAGTTTTCTTTCTCCATTGTATGTTTTTGGTTCTTTTGTCGAAAATTAGTTGCCCATATATGTGTGGGTTTATTTCCAGGAGCTCAGTTCTATTCCACTGATCTGTGTGTCTGTTTTTTTGGCTAATACCATACCATTCTGTGTGGATGTTGAACCATTCTTGCATCTCTGGAATGAACTCCATTTGCTCGTGATAGATAATCCTTTTAATGTATTATCATAGTTGATATCCTGATATTTTGTTTAGTGCTTTTGCATCTGTGTTTATCAGTGATATTGGCCTATAATTTTTGTGTTGCCCTTGTCTGTTTTTGGTATCAGGGTGATGTTGGCCTCGTAAAATGAGTTAGGAACTATTCCCTCCTCTTCAATTTTTTGGAAGAGTTTGAGAAGTGTAAATGTTAATTTTTTTTTTTTTTTGTTAGAATTCACAGTGAAGGCTTTTTGGGAGTGCGTGAGGGAAGGAGGTTTTGATTACTGTTTCAATTTCCTTACTAGTGATGGGTCTATTTAGGTTTTCCAGTTCTTCACGGTTCAGTCCAGGGAGATTATATATTTCTAAGAATTTGTCCATTTCTTCTAGGTCATCAAATTTGGTGATGTATTGCTTTTTGTAGTATTCTTGTATAATCCTTTGTATTTTTGTAGTGTCTGTCATAACTTATCTTTCATTTTAGATTTTATTTATTTGAGTCTTCCTTGGTGAGTCTAGCCAGAGTTTTTCAATTTTTAAAAAATTTTTTAAAAAAGAAATAGCTCTTCATTTCATTATTTTTTATATATTTTTTTTGTTCTCTATTTTATTTATTTCTGCTTAAATTTTTATTTCCTTCCTTCTATTGACTTTAGGCTTTGTTTGTTTTTCTTTTTGTAGTCCTTTAAGATGTAATGTTAGATTGTTTATTTGTGATTTTTCTTGTTTCTTGAGGTAGGTTTGTAAATGCTATAACTATCTTCTTAGTACCACTTTTGCTGCATCATGAAAATTTTGGTATGTTGTAGCTCCTTTTCATTTGACTGTGTATCTTTTGATTTCTTCTTTTATTTCTCCTTTGACTTCAGTAGCATGTTGTTTAATCACCACATATTTGTGTTATTTTTCCAGCTTTGTTCTTATAGTTTCATTTTATACTATTGTGATCAGAAAATATACTCAGTATGTATGACTTCAATCTTCTTAAATTTACTGAGACAGTTTTATGCCCCATTATATGGTCTGTCATATAAGGTTCTATGTGCACTTGAGAAGAAAGTGCATTCTATCATTCGAATGTTTTAAAAATATCAATTAAGTCCATTTAGTCTAATGGGTCCTTAAGGCCGATATTTTGTTATCGACTTTCTCTTTGGATGATCTATCCATTGCTGTCAATGTGGTATTTAGGTCTTCTACTATAATTGTATTTTTGTCAGTTTCTCCTTTAGTTTTGTTAGAAATTGCTTTATATATTTTGGTACTCCCAAGTTGGGTGCATATATATATATATTGATAAGTGTTATGTCTTCTTGATGAATTGTCCTCTTTATCATTATAAAATGTTCATCTCTGTCTCTCATTACCTTTTTTCTCTTGAAATCCATTTTGTCTGATATAAGCAGCGCTACAGCTGCTTTTCTCTGGATGTCATTTGCTTGAAGTATTATTTT
>NW_011888845.1:7426360-7485840 GCF_000151845.1 Pteropus vampyrus | reverse complement strand
TTTCTTCTTTTATTTCTCCTTTGACTTCAGTAGCATGTTGTTTAATCACCACATATTTGTGTTATTTTTCCAGCTTTGTTCTTATAGTTTCATTTTATACTATTGTGATCAGAAAATATACTCAGTATGTATGACTTCAATCTTCTTAAATTTACTGAGACAGTTTTATGCCCCATTATATGGTCTGTCATATAAGGTTCTATGTGCACTTGAGAAGAAAGTGCATTCTATCATTCGAATGTTTTAAAAATATCGATTAAGTCCATTTAGTCTAATGGGTCCTTAAGGCCGATATTTTGTTATCGACTTTCTGTTTGGATGATCTATCCATTGCTGTCAATGTGGTATTTAGGTCTTCTACTATAATTGTATTTTTGTCAGTTTCTCCTTTAGTTTTGTTAGAAATTGCTTTATATATTTTGGTACTCCCAAGTTGGGTGCATATATATATATATTGATAAGTGTTATGTCTTCTTGATGAATTGTCCTCTTTATCATTATAAAATGTTCATCTCTGTCTCTCATTACCTTTTTTCTCTTGAAATCCATTTTGTCTGATATAAGCAGCGCTACAGCTGCTTTTCTCTGGATGTCATTTGCTTGAAGTATTATTTTTCACCCCTTCACTTTGAGCCTGTGTTTGTCTTTGGAGCTGAGTCTACTGCAGACAACATACAGTTGGGTCTTATTTTTTAATCCATCCCACTACTTTGTGCCTTTTGATTCATGAGTTCAGTCCCTTTGCATTTAGGGTAATTATTGATATATGAGGACTTATTACAGCCATTTTGTCTTTTGTTTTTTGGTTGCTTTATATCTCCATTGTGTCTTTTCTCTTGTGGTTCTGGCATTGTAGTTTGGTGGTTTCTAAATTTTTTTCCCCCTATTGACCTTTTTTTTAATGTTTTGTGTCTCAGCTCTGGATTTTTATTTTTTGGTTACTATTAGGTTTGTGTAAAATATCTAATACATTCAATAGTCCTTTTTCTTCGGAATGCCTCTTATCTGCATTCAGCTGTCCCTGTTCAGTTCTTTTCCTTCTCCTTTTTTATGATTTTGATGTCACAAATTATCCCTTTTAATGTTATGCATTGCTCACCAAATTGCTGTATTTATAGTTATTTTTAGTGCCCTTTTCCCCTTTAACCTTTATGCTATAATTAAGTGTTTAATAACCTATTCTGAAGATTTGCAGTTCCCTGCTTCTATCTGTCTGTTAATTATTGTCCTCAAAATTTTTTTTTTTTTTTTTTTTGGTGGAAGAGCCATTTCTTGTGATGCAGGCATTGCCTATAATTCTGTCACGGCCAGTATCTATGGTCATGTGTTTTGTGCATGCACCACATTGTCCTTCAGAATGGGCGATTTGGGGTTAATTGTCTTCTGTCTAAAATGTATAGCTGTCATTTGGCAATAAAACTTTAGTTTCTTCTTGTATTTTTTCAATTTCCTCCTTTATTTTTATTCCCTGTTTCCTGTATCCCATGATTTTTCTTGTGTTAATCGTCATGTTGTTAAAGCTTACTAGCTCTGCCACTTTCCAGATAGAGCAAGGTCATTAGAATGCTTTAACTCCACTTACAGTCTCCTGTCTTTTATTATCTATGACTTACGTTTTATTTCTTTACGTATAGCAAACTCAAGGAAACATTATAATTATTTTGTATGTTCACATATATAATTAAATATTATATAAATGCATCTAATATTTATTTTAGATTTATTTGTGTTACTTTTGATTCTATCACACAACTCTGTGCTTTTGTCTGGGATAACATTCCTTCTGCCTAAAGAATTTCTTTTAGAATATTTTAGAGCAAATCTGTTGCCAATGAACTCTCTTAGTCTCTGTTTTTTGGGAAATGTTTTCATTTTGTGTTTTATTTCAAGAATATTTTTGTGATGTACAGAATTGTAGGTTTCAGCACTTTAAAAGATGTAATCCCATTGTCTTCTATTATTTTTACTGAGAAGTAAGCTGTGAGTAATACTGTTGCTTTATTAAAGGCAGAACTTTTTATGAGAATTCTAAAATACTTTTTCTTATCTTTGCTTCTCTGCAGTTTTATTATGATGTCACTAGGTATGGTTTTTGCTGTATATATCTTGACTTGCACTTACTGAATTTCCAGAATCTATGCTTTAATGTCTTTTATAAGTTTGGAAAATAATCAGCTACCATTGTCAAATATTTCTCTTATTTTATTTTTCCTCTCCTTTTGGTGGTCCCAATTTACACATAGGTTAGGCTTTCTATATTAAAAATTTTGGGGGGCTTTAATTCCATTTCAATAATTCCCTCTTCTGCTATGTCTAATCTGCAATTGGAGCAATTTATTATTGAGTTCCAAATTCAAGTTATTGCATAGTTTAGTTCTATAATTTTGATTAGGTTTCTAAATATATTTCAATTATTTGATGAAATTCTCTAAATTCTAATCAAATTTATGCCTTAGAACATATTATATATCTTGAACATATTAATCAACAGTATTTTAAAGACTGAAAACTCCAATACTTAGATCATTTTAGCGTCCCTCTAATGGATAATTGTGAGCTCCAAATTTAATTCCACAGAATGATGAGAAAACCAAAATCTTTGCTGTGGTTTGCAGGGCTTTCTCCTTAGCTTCATAGCCTGTATTTCATGCAGCTTCAGTTGTTGGAAAATGAATTGAGAGGAAAATTACTGAGTAGTAGATTAATTTCTTTGCACCTCTATCCTCTACAATATTGGCATTTGAAATCTTGGCTGTCTTGGCATCCATAGATTTTAGCTTTTTGTCTTTACAGTCCCTGAGGCTTCTTTAGGCTCTACTGGCTTTTATGACTCATAATCCTCAGCCTCTTAACCCAATCACAAAAATTCGCAATTATCTAGAGGAGAAAAGAAGCTCATGGTTTGTTGTCTAAATTTTCTTTTTTATTTCTTTTTCCTTTTCTTTTTTTTTAAAAAATGATCTTGAACCCATAAGTCCTGGCTACTTAAAGCAACTCTCCAATGCTGTAGATATTGTTTCTACATTACTCATTTTTTTCCCTCATAATTATTATCAGCGGAGCATACTTAATCTATCCAAAATTACTCCAGTAAATGCAGATGTGGAAATTCTCCAGTAGTTTTTGTATGAGAGAGCATAGGGGATAAATATAAATGTTTTACTACTTTATGGGTACGTCCCTCTGTTTCAACTTGGCATATGATTAATAGTTTGGTTGGATATCAAATTCTAGAATGCAAATAACTTTTCAGAATTTTAAGGGCTTCATTGTTATTTATCTTTTATGGATTTTGATGAGACATTTGAAATCATTCTGACTTCTGAACTTTTGTACATAACCTGTTTATTCTTTCTAGAGGCTTCTAGAATATTTTTCTTCATTTTAGTGTTCTGAAATTTTATAAGGAAGTGCTTTTATGTTCGTCTGTTTTCACCTATTTTGAATCATATCTTTGATTTTTACCCCTTTGTTTTTCACTGTTCTCTTTGAGGGAATTCCAGTTATTTGGAGCTTATATTCTAGAATAAACAAAAGTAAGATTATTTGTTCAATCTGCCATCTTTACCACATATCCTTGCATATTTCTTAAAGTTTCTTTCTATATATTTTGTGCTTTTTTTGTGATTATAGATATTTTTATCATAATTTATAGCTGCTTATTTTTAGTATAGAAGAAGCTTCTTAGGCCTATGTCATTTTATTTCTATGTTTTTGTCTATTTTTAACTTTGTGTATACTCTTTCTTCACTTGATTTTCTTGAATTTTTCATGTATAAAATTCATTAATCCTTCCTATTATTTATATTTGTTATTTTGTTTTTTTGGTGACTTCCATTAATTACACTTTGAGTACCAGGTTAAATTCTAGTAATGAATTCTAGCATTTTTGTTATATTACTGTTAGTGGGAATAATTCAAGGATTTTGTTATTAAGCATGATTAATTACATTTTTCCAGAAGTTTATTTTCAAGAATGAGTTTTCACTTGTATAAATTCATTTCAATATTTATGAAAATTATCTGGGTTTTTTTTAGCCATCATTATGTGGGATTATAAAATATATTTGGTAATACTGAAATATTCTGGAATTAACTATTTTTGGTTATAGTGCATTATCTATATGAAATAGTCTTCGTTGTGTTGATGAATGCTTTAATACCTTTACGTGTATAATTTTGCATATTGTTTGTACTTTATTCATTATTTCTTCATAATTATTATCAGTGAGAACATTCTTGGTCTATCAAAAATTATTTGGTTCTGTTCTATCAAAAGTGATTTGATATAGTGCTTATTTTTGGAGACTTTCTGTGCCAGGTTTGGATATTTGGATAGTATTCTCTTAGAATAATTGGTAAGTTTTCTTTATTTGTCTTTACTCTTGAAAAGTAGATCTTTATTTCTTGATTAATCAATGTAAGATATTGATTTACTAGGTAAAATGAAATTTTTCATGTTCTATTTGGCTTCATCTCTTTCCCCTCCTCTCCTCTCAACTTCTGGCATCCATATTTATATTGGGGAGGATAATATTTATATTCTACTCTATAAATTTCATGGCTTAAATTTAAAAATCAAAAATGAGTAAACAGCTTTTTATGACATTAATATATGTGAGTATTATTCACTATAGGACTAACTATTGTGCCAATTATTAATAAATCTCATCATTAAAATAAATTACATTCAACTTGTGCTACCTGAATTAGACTCTTCCAATTATCAAGGTTCAATTTTTCTTTTTTGTTTGTTTGTGTTTTCTTTTGTTTTGTTTATAGCACTTATATTCATAATCACCAAAACTTAAAAATAAGTTTAACATCTCTGAATTGGTGAAAGGATAAACAAATTGTGGCACATTCATACAATGAAATACAACTTAAAAATGTAAAGGAACAAACCTGATACACACACAAAAGTATATTAATCTCAAAAGCATTATGCCAAGTGAAAAAATCCAGTTGCAAAAAGGCTAGATGTTGTTTGATTCCATTTATGTGATATTCTGGAAAAGGTAAAAACTATAGGGCCAGAAATTAGATCAGTGATCGCCAGGAATTAAGAATGAGGGAATAGGAATGGAGGAATTTGGGGAATGATGGAAATACTCTATAGCTTGTGTATGTTTATTACAGGACTGTATAGGCTTCTCAAACACCCCTCCTCCAACTATATATCTAAAAATGATGAATTTTACTGTGCGAAAATTAGACCTCAATAAAACTCACTTAAAACAAAAATGTTGTTGGAAGAGAAATATCTGTAGAAACAGCACAGTATCTGACTAGTGTTTTGTAGAAAATTAAGAAAGAAAATACCCCTAAATGGAGTTAACTGCATATAGAGAAACTAAAATATAAATTCTATTTTTTATAAGAATTCAATACCAGAAAAAAACAAAGCATTAAAAAGTAATCGAAAATCAGATTTCTGTTTCTTATCCCAAATCTCAAAGTTTTCTCCTAGTTTCCTATATATTTTAATTAATATGTGGCATCCCTTGTGTATAATAATAAATAAATTAAAATCTTTCTTATATGAAAGCAATTTTTCTATCTTCTTAGCAAGTAAAAAATTACATTACAATTTAATTATTAATTTATAGATAACATTCAACTATTCACAATGGGTACACTTTTCCTGTCTCTTCAGAAAGTATTCTAGAATCTAGAAGAATCTAGATCAATTGATTCTTCACTTCCTGCCCTTTGTCACTGCCCATATTCACTATGTCCTATTTCTAATAAAACTACCTATTCAACTGAGAGCAGTATCAATACCTTTATAAAACACAAGAACACAATATTATAGATTATTAGGACTGAAATAGACTTCAAATAACCTAGTTTATTTCCTTATTTTGCACATCCCAGTTTGTCAGTTTAAACTATATGCACATTAGGGTATAGGAAATTCAGGAGGATGTGGGGATCCTATCTGTGTAATGGACTGTGATAATGACCATGTGACATATGACCTGGAGACTCAGAAATAATTGGTGTAGATTTTGAAGAATTATATACATATCAGTGGATGGAGCAAAGCCAGAGTGAAACTAATGTTAACACCCTGATTTTTACTTCCAAGCTCATTTGCCGTGAGATATAGTTATTATTTAAAAAGAAAACAAGAATTTTTATTTAGGTATTTGCCTAAAATCCTTCTATCTTTTTTTACCTGTTGACTCCTACTCATCTTTAAGTCTGAGCTTAAATTCCTGAGGCCATTCTTCCTGCCCTGGGATCAAATCAAGCTTCTTTCCTGTACTTTGTCATAGCACATAGCTTGATTTTAGTTTGTTTGTTTGTTTGTTTTTTATGCATCTTCCACTCAAATATAATCTCTTTAGGAAAAAGGACAGTGTCTTTCTTGGTGACCACTCTTTACCCAGCACTTGATTCTGTGTCTTGTTCAGGATAAGTGTACAACAAATGTTTAATTTTCCATTAGGAGATTGCTGGTCACACTGCAGAAATAATTTGTGCTTATTTTTATTTAGGTATATTACCCAGATCTATTACTCTGTGGAATATTCCATATTGGGCTCCTCTGAGAAGATCCTAATTTGATCAGTGCCCTTGGGAAAACTGGACAGAGGCTCTACCAGAAGCTCCCATCATATCCTTGTCATTGCGAGCAGCTGGACAAACACCAAAATCTCCTTTCTGATATTCCACTCAGACCATCTCCTATCTTTCTGAAGCACTGACTTTAGTGAACATACTGACCTCATCATCACCTCCCATCCAGTAGTCCTTTTATATTCTGAATGCCCATCAACTACTCCTTTTCCTTCTTTATTCTAGTTAGACCCATTATTACATGACTCATTATTATAATCACTCCTTGAAAATAGCTTCAACCTGCTTGCGCCTCTCTTCCTCCATTGTGCTCATGTGATAAAATATTGCACTAGGAGAGGGCCGAACATATCTTCAAGCCTACTCCCTTCAGGCAAACAGTGCTTCAGTAAATTCGTACAACATTGTTGATGTGTTTCACTTTGAATTCAGAAACAAAAGTTAAATGTATACCGTACAATGCCCAACAACTGTACCAAATTGTCTTTAACTATGAATTACTAGTGAATCAGTAATTTTATTAAGATATATCATTTTCCTGATAAATTTTTAGGAATTCTGCTCATCATGAATTAAATTCTCTGCATGTAATTTCTATTACTTATTGTTTATAGTACTGTTAAGATTATTTCTGTCTCATTGCACACTTTTATTTTCTTCTGAATATTTGTCTTTCCAGTGCAGCTTTTGTGTTTTCTTTAATTTTCTTGAGAATGTAAAAGAATTGTCTAAGATATTCTTTTGTTTGTAGAGGTAATTTTAATTGTATTGTGAACAAAAAAGGGGCTCTGCAGAAAGTAACCTCACAGGATGATTTGATCATGAATTCCAAACTGTGCAGGTCCTGGTAAATAGTCACACACTAGGCATATAACTTATTTTATTTTATTTTATTTTATTTTATTTATGTCATTTCATTTTATATTTATTTTAATAATTTTTTATTTTTCAATTACAGTTGGCATACAATATTATATTAGTTTCAGGTGTACAACACAGTGATTAGACATTTATATAACCTAATTTATAAAGTGATCACACCAATAAATCTACTACATATCTGACACCATAAGTAGTTATTACTATATTATTGACTATATTCCTTATGCTGTCCTTTAAATTCTCATGCTTATTTTGTAACTAACAATTTGTACTTTGTAATCCTTTCCCCTTTTTCTTCTATCTCCGTCAAACCTCCTCCCATCTGGCAGCCATCAAAATGTTCTCTGTATCTGTTTGTTTTTGTTTTGTTTGTTTTTGTTCTTCAGATTCCACATGTAAGTGAAATCATATGGCATTTGTCTTTCTCTGTCAAACTTAGTTCACTTAGCATAATACCCTCTAGGTTTCTCCATGTTGTAGCAGTTGGCAAGATTTCATTTTTTTTATGGCTGAGTAATATTCCATTGTCTTTATGTTCCACCTCTTCTTTACCCATTTATCCATTGATGGACACCCAGGTTGCCTCCATATCTTGGCTGTCATAAATAATGTTGCAATGAACTTATGGATAACATGTCCCTTTGAAGTAGTTTAGGTTTCTTCAGATAAATACCCAGAAGTGGGATTATTGAGTCCTTCTTTGTCTCTTGCTCTAGCCTTTGTTTTAAAGTCTATTTTGTCTGGTATAAGTAGTGCTATCACAGCTTTTGTTTGTTTGTTTTCATTTTCATGAAATATCTTTTTTTATCCCTTTAATTGCAGTCTGTGTGTGCCTTTCTATCTGAAGTGAGTCTCTTGTAGGCAACATGTGTAAGAGTCTTGTTTTCTTATCCATTCAGCCACCCTATGTCTTTTAATTAGAGCTTTAAATCCATTTACATTTAAAATAATTATTGATAGATTTGTAATTATTATTATTCATATTTTTGCTCTTTTTATCCTTCTTCTTAAAGAAGTCCCTCTAACATTTCCTATAATACTAGTTTGATGGTGATGAACTCCTTTAGCTTTTTCTTGCTTGGGAAGCTCTTTATCTGTCCTTTGATTCTAAATGAGAGCTTTGCTGGGTAGAGTAATCTTAGTTGTAGGTCTTTGCTTTTCATCACTTTGAATATTTCATGCCAATCTCTTCTGGCCTGCAAAGTTTCTGATGAAAATCAGTCTTCCAGGAGCTCCCTTGTAGATAACTGCTTTACTCTTGCCGATTGTGAGTCTCTGTCTTTAACCTTTGGCATTTTAATTATGCCATGTCTTGATGTTGGCCTCTTTGGGTTCATCTTGTTTGGGACTCTTTGTGCTTCCTGAGCTTGTTTTCCTTCGCCAGGTTAAGGAAGTTTTTGTTATTATTTCTTCACATAGGTTTTCAATTCCTTGCTCTATCTCTTCTCCTTCTGGTACCACTATGATGCAAATGTTTGTATGCTTGATGTTGTCCCAGAGTCCCCTTAAACATATTTTTGGATTCTTCTTTTCTTGTTGTTGTTCTGATTGAGTTTTTTTCTGCTACCTTATTTTCCAGATCTCTGATTTGATACTCTGCTTCATTGAGTCCACTATTGATTCTTCCTAAGGTATTCTTCATTTCAGTTATTGTATTCTCCATTTCTGACTGGTTCTTTTTTATGTTTTTTTTAATCTCCATTTTTGTTTTCTATCTCTTTGTTAAAGTTCTCACTGAGTTCATCTACTCTTCCCCTAAGTTCATTGAGCATCCTTATAACCAGTGTTTTGAACTCTGCATCTGGTAGATTGCTTGTCTCCATTTTGTTTAGTTCTTTTTCTAGAGCTTTGTTCTTTCCTTTTATTTGAGACATGTTTCTTTGTCTCCCTATTTTGGCTGCCTTCTTGTGTCTATGTATGAGGCAGAGCTGCTATGTATCCTGGTCTTAGTAGAGTAGCCATATGTAGTAGGTGTCCTGTGAGGCCCAGTGGCACAGTATCCCTGGTCATCTGAGCCAGGTGCTGTAGCTATGTTCCTTATTGTGGGTGGGTGTGCCCTTCTGTAGTAGCTAAGCGTTGGTTGCTCTTTGCATGTCAGTGGAGGGACTGATCCATGGGTTGATTGGTTGTAAGTAGTGGCTGGTGACTATAGTGAAGGAGCTATTGTGCAGGGGCTGATTCTCTGGAGCATGATTCACTTTAGTAGGGCTCTGGTACCTTCCCAGTCCACTTTTTGGGTGTGTCATTCTTAGAAGTGGCCCTGGGTAGTGCTCTGGCTAAGTTCGCATTTGGCCACAGGGCATGCCAGCCACAGGGCCCCAGCCTCTGCCCTGCCCAAAGCCACCTGTCATGAGCCACCAAGCAATCCCCAGATGGCTGCCACCTGCACAGGGCTTGGTGGTGCCTGAAGAGGCCAAGCCATGTACTGAGGCCAGTTTTCACTAGTGCTGGGCGTGGGCCACTTAGCAAGAAGTATGGGGCATGCTGAGGCCAGATGCTGCTAGTTTAGGTTTTGTGAACCTTTGAGAGATTTCAGGAAAGTTTGCACCATCAGCCAAGATAGGCCATTTATATGGAAACATCACTGGAAGCAGCTTGGGTGGGCTTGCAGGTTGTCCTGTAGTTTAGTAATAATTTTGATGTGGTCGTGAGGGAAGCCAAGCACAGTGTTTACCTACTCTGCCATATTTTAGTAAGTGGTTTATTTTTGCCTTAAGCAAGCCCTGTCTATTGTCCTTGCATATCTACTTAACCCACCTTTGAAGTAAGCATAACCACCCACAAGAAAGCGCACAGTCTTGTTAACTATTTTGTAATCCAATCCCTGCCTTGCTTTCTCCCACCCTCATGTAATCTTCCTTACATCCCCTTCTTAATTTCAAATGTGTAAAAGAAACCTCGAAACTGTCATTCTTCGGAGCATTTGAGATCTTGCTTCCTGGCAATCCATTTTGGTTCAAATAAATTCATAAAAATTCTCTACAGGTTTGGATATTTCTTACATTGACAGTATGTTCTTCATTTTTTATTTGTTTGATTTTTTTGTTGCTGTTCGTTTTTTGTTTTATTATTTTCCTTTGATTTTTAAAGATTTAAATAGTCTGTGTGGAGTTGTTTGCATTTAACTGAGTGAAGGGGATTTGCCCTAAGATGAAACATAAGGATTTCCTTTGCATCATTCACCTATCACCTCAGCACTGTTCAGAGCATTTCATGGAACTAAAGAATGGAGATTTATACTTTCACTTAGGCAGGATCACTGCATACGGTTGAATAGCTCATGAACTGCACAAGAATACCCGGCTGTGGGTATGAGTGGGAATGGAAATGATGCTCTGCTCAACAGGTCCTGTGCCCCAGTGTGGAGTGGTGTCTTCCTAGAGGAAGAGACTCCCTTTCCTCACAGAGACATCAGCTGTGTGTCTACAGAGCAGCCTACCTGCTGGAAAATATTAGTAATCAGAAGGGACCTTCTTCGTGCTCCCACAAACATAAACCCCTGCCTATCAACATCTCTGTGTGTGTAACTGTCTTCTCTCTCTGAGCCACCCACGCTAGGCTCTTAAAGCTGGCTTTTCTAATACCATCCAGCAATTTCTCCGTCTCTTGCATCATAAATTATTTCCTCACCATCAGAACAATCCCATCAGCATTCAAACATGTTGTAATTTCTTCCATCTAAATAAAAGTCTCCCTTGTCCCTACCTGCTGCTCCATGTACTGCTCTGTATCTCTGCTCTCCAGTCAGAGCATAACTCCTCAGCAGGGCAGAACGTTCTTCTCTCCAACATTAACTTGGAGAGCTCCCTCATGTTCTTCAGACCTCTGTTCAAATTTACTTTCTCAATGAGGCCCTCCCTAACTGCCTTCTTTTAAATTGCTGTCTCCTCCTTGGCACTACCTCTCTTTCTTAAATTGATTTTCTCTATAACACTTAACTATCCGATATATTGTAAATGTTGTTTAGTTTCAACTATCTAAGACATGGAGCTAGATAAAACTATATATAAGCATTTTCTAGAGCATGCCCCCAAACCTTTATTTCAGCAAGAATAAAAGGGGTATTTTGTCACAGAGCTAGGTTTACTACTAAGGTAATGAAGCTTAAGTGTCAGGACCCCTCCCTGTACAAACCACTGAGAATATTGGGAGCTGCCAAGAGTTGTAGAGTGTTCTAGTTACATGAGGAAAAAAGGTTGCCACCGGTAACATTTCTAAGGAAGCATTTCTGGTATATTGCCACAGAAAGCTCAGAAGAAAAGAGATACGAATCTCTGGGAACTTTAAAGTGACTTTAAATAAATATATACTATGTCCTTAACTCTATTTTATTTTGTATTTTTTTCCATAAAGAAGGCTCCCAAACTGTAAAAGTTTCAGGCTCCACAAAACCTAGATTCAGCACTGTGTGGTTTACTAAACACAGAATGAAACAGAATGAAACAGGTTTCTTTGATGTGGAATTTTGGAAGCACTTACCACACAAATTTGTAATGTAAATCTCTTAGAGAAAGTTGAGATATGCAGTTTTTTCCAAATGTGCACATTTGTTTTTTTATAAAGCATCTTAAGCAATCAATATCCTGTGGAAAATACTTAGGGAAGCTTTGCTCTGGCCCCTTGCCCCCTCGTTTTGCTTCCTATCCCATTTCCATCCAAAAGGATGAGCGCTTCTTCAACAGCTTTCAGCAAACCACTGGAAATGACTGGAGCGTCACTTCATAATGAATTTTATATTTAAAGGAAATATGAAGTAGATTCTTTCTAAGTTTGAGCCTCCTATGTTTATCATGACTCTGGATGAAATGAGAAAACTTAAAACTTTGAATACAATGTAATCTGCCCATTTTAACCCTTATCTGTCTCTCATCGATGAAGGTGATTATAGTTACTTTCCTGAAATGAAGAGTACATGTGTCATTATATTTTTAGATTTAATCTACATTTTCAAATTCTACTGCCCACTGGGAGTTGACAGTAACCTAAAATAGTAACCTGAATGACATCTCAGAGATATTTCAATGCAATTGCCAAATGGAAGCTATTATAATCCTCCAAGAATAATTTTTAAATAGTTTCAAAATATTTTAAATTGCTAAATATAAAAAAGAACTGGCTTTTCATAATAGAATTAAACTAGGTGAGACTCACCTAGTAGACAATAAATTAAGCCGTTCAAAAATCTATGTTAGAAGAAAAAGTGTCTTATATGGTGAAAGTTAAATTGTACCTTATCCACACCAGGTGGCATTTTAAATAATATTTTCCGTGCGAAACTCAATGATGAGTGTGTGTGTGTGTGTGTGTGTGTGTGTGTGTGTGTGTGTGTGTGTTGGCGAGAATCACATCTGTCTTTATATTTGGCTTTCTTCTGATGTACCATCCATTTTTTTCTAAATTTTCATTTTAGTTCTATCACATTTACAGCATCTGCATTCACAAGATTACTCACTTCCCTAGCTCAGATTTCATGGCATTTAACAACTATAATTATACTTTTCAAGTGCTGTACCAATCTTCAGTATTACATTCACTGGCAGGGACATTAGCTTTCAAAAATGCTGAAAAGCTCGTGGAAGTTTCATTTGTAAAAATGGGACATACTTAATTTTGATGACAGTTATCTTGTTCATAACTATACTAAAAAGATCAATCTCATTAAAAGTGTATTTCAACTGGCAAATCTAAATATAACTTACTAAATTCTATTATCAAATTGTAGAAATAGTCTTAGATATGAATTACCTAGAGTTTAAAGAGGAGAGATGTTAAAAATAAAATTCCCTTACTTTTTGGGTAAATATTGTTCAAGATTCAAGGATAGGGTGAAGATTCGTCTGGGTTTTCCCCTTAGAGTCCCAGTTTATGCCTATTGTTTTAGCTTAATTATTGCTATCATCCTCCAGTCTCAAAAGATTTTTGGTATGAGTGGTAAATTATATAGTCGCCCTGTTTATAGATTATCTACTAAATCTGGGATGATTTGATCTAAGTCATTCAGTTCTTTCTACCACTTCCAATTCCTGCTATGCTACAAAGCTTGGATGGATTTGTAATAATAAGTGAGAAAAATATGGCTGTTTAGTAAGAACAATTGAAATTTAAATCATGTGACTCTTCCAGTTTTTGTTGTTGCAAATTTGATCTAATGATAATATCTCAGCACTAACAGAACTAGTGTGTGATAAAGACCATTAAGTAGTTTATAGTTTTCCTCCTTGCAAAATAACTTCCTTGATTAATGGATAGGATTCTTAGGATAATGTGTCATGATTTACTTTTCCATTTTATTTATTATGTATTTTTAACATATAGAAATGTAAAACATAATATTTAAATGGTTCATATTCTCACTAACTGGATTACTCATACCCATTAATATTTAAATATATCCAACCCCTCACCCTTTTACCGCATCACACACACATAAAATTTTACTTTTATGTATGGTATATTTATCTATTATTGTATAACGAATTACTGTATAACATGTTAGCAGATTAAAACACAAACTTTTATGATTTCTCGGTTTCTGTGGGGCAGGAATTCAGTTGTGGCTTAGTTGGGTGGTTGTGGCTCAGGATCTCTCATAAGGATGCAGTCAAGCTGTAGGCCAGAGCTGTAGTCATCTGAAGGCCTGACTATGGCTGTAGGATTTATTTCCAAGACGGTTTGCTCACATGGCTATTAGCTAGAGGCCTCAGTTCTTTGCTGATTGCTGGCAGTAGGCCTTTGTTTCTTGCCATGAGGCCCCTTCCTAGGGCTGCTTGACTTCAAGCTATGCAAGTGGAATTCCAGAGAGCAAGGGATCCAAGAGATCCAAGAAGAAAGCTGAAAAATGTCTTTTGTTATCTAGTCTCAGACATTACACACCATCACTTCTGTCCTGGTCTATTCATTAGAAGTGATTCACAAATCCAGTCCACATTCAAGGGGAGGGAAATTAATCTAGGCCTCTTGAAGTGAGGAGTATCAAAGAATTTGTGGACATGTTTTAAAACCACCACACATGGTAAAAATGTAGGAAGCTAGTGTAAAGTGGAAGCACTGGAAAGTATAAATCATTGCTGAAAAAAGGATCTAAACAAATGGAGAGATATTCACCAATTGGATACTCAATACTGTTAGGATGTTAATTCGCTCTAAATTTATTTATGTATTCTGTGCTATTACAACAAAACCCTAGCAGTCTTTCTTGTAAAAATTGACAAGATGAGTCCTAAATTAATATGGAAGTGCAAAGGGCATGGAACAGTAAGACAATCCTGAAGAAAACTAGAAAACATAATTAAGACATTTCAAGATTTACTATGTAGTTATGATATCAATTAACAACACAAGAGCGTTTTGGGCATGAGGATGGACAAGTAATTCAATGAAACAGAACAAAAAGTTTAGAGAGAGACATTATAATGTCAGTTGACTCTTGGCAGAAGTGCCAAGCAATTTAAAGGGCAAAGTCCTAAACTGGAAACAATCAAATGGCTATCAAAAGGAGAATGGATTAACAAATCATGATATATTCATACTCTGGAATCCTAATCGGCAATAAAAGCAACAAAATGTTGATATATGCGAAAGCATGAATAGATCTATAATACATTTTGCTGAGCAAAAGAAGCCAGAAGTAAGTAAATACATGTACATATTCCCATTTAAATGAAGTAAAGAACAGGCAAAACTAATCTATGAGAAAAATCAAAATAGTGGTTACCATTGGGAGACAGTATAAATAGGGAAAGAACATCAGGAAACCTTCTGGGAATGTTTTATAACATGATCTACTTGGTGTTTATATGAGCATATGCAGAAATAAAAATGCTTTGAATCTACGGCCATGCCACTCTGAGCGTGCCCGATCTAGTCTGATCTTGGAAGCGAAGCAGAGTCAGGCCTGGTTACTACTTGGATAGGAGACCACTTAGGAAGACTAGGTGCTGTAGATGAAAAAAAAAATGCACTGAACTTTACACAAAACAGTTACACTTTTTTTTTTTTTTTCATATGGGATTCATTCTACAACTAAAAAGAGGCAGAATAAAAAATTTGCAGTTTCTACTAAGGTACCAAAGTATTATAGAATCTGCATACTAAAAGATGTGCCAGATCAAAGAGCAGAATTTACAAAAAAAAGTTCAAATTAGTTTTACAACTTTTAGACTCCTGAGCAAAATCAAGACAAAATGTATTGTACACAGAAGAAACTGTACTGTTTTCATTTGACGGGTTATAAGATGTGAGAATGTTTACCATAAATCAAATGTACAGCACGCAAGAGGAGGCAGCTGGCTTGCCATGTTTTAAATCCCACCTGAGATGGCAAGAAGACCCCAAAGGTGAAAAGGAGCAGGAAGGAAGGATAAACATTCCTAGTCTTCTCTACAGTGCGAAGCTCACCATCTATAGGCCTTATATCTGAGAAAGAATTATTTGTTTTGAATAAAGATTAATATGTTGCTTAATATCTTGAATTTGGCACCTTGTGAATTTCTGAATTGAGACTGTGGCTTATGTTTTAAAATGACTCTTAAGACTATTATCTAACAGCAGAAAAGTCACAGAACCAGCTGAGTTTTCATTGCATAGGGAGGGGAAGTTCCCTCTACTAAATATAGTTTGCCGGGAAGAGGAAACTAAAAATAAAGTTGTGTTTTCGTTACATCATACATGTTGTGCCTATTAAACTTCCAGTTATATTCATATTCCATGGAATTAAGATGCATATTTTGAAGAATATGGATATACATTTTTCCAGTTTTTAAGAGGGGGATAAAATTACTGATTCTGGAAGACATACTGCATTGTATCTGCAGTTTTAATTATGTGGCTTCCCTTTTAATCATTGGTATGGAAAAAGCTAAGAAAGGAATGCTTATCAACTTTATAGTGGATAAATGCTCAGAGGAATACCTCACATAATGTGGATTTTAAATCTAGTTAAACGAAATCAAAGACAATGTCAGAGATGATGATAGAAATTTTTTAAGTTGTCTTGATTTCCACTCCAGCTCCTACAGGCATTTCTACCAAATGTTTAATGAATCATGAATCCAATTCCCACCATCCTCTGTGGTTTGCAGAACCAAACTATGGCACCAAAAATGAACCTTGGTTGCATGACTAGCCTATGAATCATAGCTTGTTAATCCAGATCACAGGAGGTTATAATAATAATCAGGCTACACCTGGATTATACTGTGCTTTGTATTCCAATGCTTCAGAAGAGTATTATTACCCACTTGAAAAATATCCCATTGAGCATGATTACAATTATGACATATCTGAAAAGGGTGAGTTAAACTTTGGTATTTAGCACAGTGAAGTCTAAAAAGAAAGCTAGTGCTATTATTTTGAAGTTAACAGGAAATAGACTCTATCTTTTTCACTTTAGAAGCACACAAAAAAGGATGTGTCAGCTTTCTAACAATTAAAGCAATCTAGCAACAGATTGGTCTTTCCTGTGGGTTGTTGAGAACTGTCACTGAGAATACTTAGTGAGTTAATTGCCACTTTTCAGAAAGTTCGTAAATGGAATTGACTTATTGATCGAAATTCATCTGAATTTCTTCATAATGCTGCTAATATTACTCTATGAGTTTATAAATTTTCTTCATCAGTTCCCCAAAGCAAAGGTAAACGAAGTTTAGAAAATGGAAAAAATAGGAAGACAATTTTTAAAAATATATTCTTACCACTCAAAAATAATCAATTCCAGTAATTTATCTATTTATATATTTTTAAGCATATTTCTATATCTCAATGTTTATGTTTTCTCCCTAGATTTTAACTATCATCGATATTTTTCATGCTATTGCTAATTTGAACATATTTTTATTCATGTAAATGTTCTAAAATGTATCAGTTTTTTCTACCTGAGAATTTAGGTTGTTTCCAATTATGTACTAATTATAAATAATACTGTGCTAAGCAATTTTGTTTATAAAGGTTGTGTGTGTGCACGTGCACATGTGTAGGCATTTTTTCTCCTATTTATTATTTTGCCTTACAATAGATTTCCATAAATAACTATTGAGTTAAAGGGATTTAGTTTTGTGAGACTTAAAATACGCTGACAAATTGCTTTATAGATTTTTCTAATTTTCACTGCTACCAGCAATGTGAGAGAATGAATTTATCATGAAATTTGCTTCAGCTTTCACTGTGCATATTTGCATGCTTTTTTAAACCAATGTTTGAGCATTTCTTCATATATCAGTTATCTAGCTAGTTTTTAAATTATGTATATATTCAAGACTTTTGATCATTTATTTGAGGTCCTAGGGCTTCAAAACATATATGATTATGTGCTATAATATAGTGAATACAGTCTGTGGACCTTTAGCAGCTCCACGTCCACTACAGAACTATCAAAGATATTATGACCCTTTTTTTTTTTTTATTAAAGCCTTTTGTTTTGTTTTGTTTTGTTTTTAGTTAAGGGTAGTCGCTTTCATCCAACTCTCAAAGCAGCTTGTGAAAATGAAGGTTAAGAACCGTTAATATAAAAATTGTATTTGTATTTTCTGTAAATGTTTTCTGAAAATAATTTTTCTTTTTGTTTGCTTTTTAATTTCAAATATGCTTATTTTGTTGGATTTTTTTTAAATGTAGTCATATGTTTTCATTTCATATGACTTCTTCTATTGCTTCTAAAATAAGAATGCCTTTGTTTCACCAATTTATATTCTTCCAATTTAAAAATTCACTCTTACATGTAAGTTACTTGAAGACATATGGAAATTGTATCAGTAAGTTTGTTACAAGTTTTCTGTTTAATGTTGGTGGAATAATTCATTAAATGGTTTATCTTCTAAAAGTGCTTCACTTATATTTAGGATGTACTGGAAGGATCTTCCACATTTTAGTTTCTACTAAAATATCAGTAACTTTATCACCTAATAATCCTGTTGTATCAGTTGATCCTTACTTTATCAATACTACTGTTCCTTTTATTCAACTTTATGCCGGATAACAAGTAGTGCAATTTGATACCCTCAATTTAAGTAATGATATTTATAAAATTATTATTATGAACCCAAATAAAATATGATTTCTTTCCTTGAAATTTCTTTTCTATAATTTCCATCGAAGGGGCATACTATTAAAGGAGATGCAATGCACTCAATTAAGTAACAAGTAATTACCATTTTTGGAGAATTTTCAATATCATAATTTAGTATGTAATGAATATCCCTGAGAAGGAGGTTTATTGGGTCTATATGAAAGCACTGTTCTCAGAATGTGTGCTGTGGGTAGCTGCGTATCATGCAAATATAGTCACATGTTTAGCATCATTGATAATTACAAGGCCTTAATTGGGAAAATGAACTGCACGGTAGCTTAGAATGGCAAAAACAAGCATTTTGAAACAAATGGTAGACACAATAAGTGGCATCAGTTTTGTACTTCAACTATCAGCCACATTTTCATACCTGTTCAAATATTTTATTCAAAGCCCTGATGTGTAACTTTTTGTTCCATCCTAGAGCAGAGTCATCATCTCCTCTGTTAGGGTCTGAACTCCTGGAGGCAGGGAAAATGGCTCTTCCGTCTTACTTGTGCCGTACCTATGCCACTATTATGTACATTCAAATGATCGCTTCCTCAGGATGGTGACAGCTAAGAGGGATGGAACAAAATTGTAAGGAAAATTGAAGATTTTCTTAATATAACTGAATACTAAGACTCTGAGATGAGCAATGAAACAAGAATCTCCAGTTGAGAATGGATAGCTGATCAATACCCCTGTCTCCAACCATGGAGATTCTTTTCTCTTGCTAAATCTTCTACCATTGGCCAGCTATGTTTTACCAGGAGGATATTCTCTCATTTTTGTCAACTCTGGAAGACTAGGGTTTAATTTATGGACGAAATCCCTTGGTTTTCCTTTCAGGAGTCTGTTTTTTTTTTTTTTTTTTATTTTTTCCCATTATAGCACTGGATTCACCCTTGTTTAGTTTTTTCAATCCTGGCCTCTAGAGTCAACTGCCCCCAAATTACAATTTAGTATCTTAACCTCACTTTACAGAGGAGGGAATCCTGAAACTCAGAGAGATTAAATGACTTGGTTGAGGGTAAAAAATGATTCATCTTGAATGTGAAATAGAAACCAATTCTTTTGATCATATTTCATGGATTTCTTACCATGTGACTATGCCATCTGTTTTCGGCTGATTCAGTCTTCTCTTTTTCTTCATATTCTCTAGCAGGAATGTGCCATCGATCAGTTTTCAGTGACAATACCATTTCTTTTTACCTGTAATACTGTCTTGTACTTCAATACATCTTTGAATGTTTCCTATGTTCGGTGTGGTTTTTTTTTTTGTTTGTATGTTTGTTTTTTGATTACTTAACTTCATTTTGTTTTTACACTGCATTCACAATTTTATGTAAGTATTCTACTCTTAATAGTCTTTCTATTTTTAAAAATTTATTTTGCTCTATAATTGTCATCTTTTGCCTTTATTTATCTTTATTATAAAATTTGATTCTTCTTTCAAAATATCTTTTATGTTTAGCCGTCTTACCCTTTTCATACTCATTAGTGAAGTGCCTAAATCACTACAAACCTCATCACTTTCAGTCCATCCTGCACACCACCAGACTAATCTTTTGAAATGCACATTTTATCATTTTACTCTTCTACTCAAAGTCTATATTTCATAATGATAACTGCTAAAAGGTGAACAGAGATGTAAACATATTTTCAAATTCAATTCTGGCAACATTTATGGAAGAAACAGTGATGATAAAACAAAACAAAACAGCTAACGAGCCTTCTACACAAAAGTTAAAACCTATGCCATGGGATATGGTCCAGGTGGAGTGACAGGAGAAGTGACAGGACCAAGATGGAAAATGGAAACAACTCCACATGGCTCCAAGGATCCTTCCCCAAGACATACATCAGGCATGAGAATACTGGTTACAAAATGCCCAGCAGACCCCATCAGTCTTCCTCTATGTCCCATAATGTCTCTGGGATGACATACAATGAACTGTTGCATCTCCACCAACGCTCCTAATACATGTATATATTCAGAAAGTAAAATCCTGAAAAAACGCTTAGGGGTGAAGGAAATAAGAGACCTTGGTGTGGAACACGGCATCTCAGCTCGTAAAATTCTCATAAGCGGAGCACTGCAGGATGGGTAGGGACAGTTGGTAGTGCATTGTGGATTTTGCAGTGTATCTTAGCATATTATAGAGCAGGACACTGGAATTAGGAGGGAACCCATCACTTTATAGCATTATTGCACTTGAAGAAAGCTGGTAGGTAACTGGGATTTGCACTAATAGCTGAAAGAGCATCCTGTTATTTAGCTTTAGATTTGAGAAGGGGTTCGAATAAGCACTCTATGTGAACACAAGTTATCCTGGAATTACAGCTTTGGAAAATACAAAGTGAAGAGAGCTCTTTTTCCTCTATGAGAAGGAATAAACAGAACAAGGAGACTCTGGGAAAAGTATTATAAGACTGCAGAATGGGAACATTGTCTTGAAAACAGAGGAAGAGTGAATTTCAGCAAAGGATTTACTTCAGAACCCAAAGCAACCTTGATGAAACTACCATTTTCTATAGGATACAAGAAGAATGTTTTCTATGAAACAGAAAAACATTTTGGGAAGAAGACAGTAGGACTAGATGAAAATGTAGAGTGACGAGATAAATGATTTCAAGAAACCTAAAATGCAATAGCAGTGATTAATAAAAGGCAGGAAAGACACTGAAAAATTAAGTTAAATTAATTATTGACTTGAAGGATGAACTTGACAGGATCTCCCAAAGGAAGAGAATAAGACAAACACAAAATAATTACATCTCAATAAAACTAAAAACAAAAAACAAACAAACAAAAAAACCCAACAACAACAACAAAAAAACCCCACAAAGAAAACCTGTTAAAAATACATATTAAGCCATTTACTTATTTTTTAATTTTTTATTTTTTTCTCTCACAAGAATATGTCTTTGAGGTTAGAAATCTCTTTTTATTTTACACACTTAACATTTAGAACAATGAATAGCCTAATGTTAACACTTATAAGTATTTATTGACTGAAGAGAAAACCTCAGATATATAAGGACCCATACAATAAATTATCTTTGATCCATATTGCACATTTTGTGTTAAGCACATTGAAACTGACAAAAGGATGACTCAAAATAATGAAGGATACTGTACAAAAGACTTTGCAGCTTGTCCCTTTCTTGGTTTGGTTTCTGTGACAGAGAAGATTTGTGTGCAGTAGGTATCCCATGAGCTCTGCTGCTTCCTTTCCCTTCCTCTCTTGCAATTAATCTTCATCAATGGACTGTGAGTGACAGTGACATGTGTTACTTCTGGGAGGAGAAATTTAAGAGCCATTGTACTCCCTCCATCTTCATCTCCCATGTTGTGATCATGAGGCCACATGTTTTAGATGTCAGAGCTAAAGATCTGCACCATGCTTTATACTAATGAGAAATAAACCTTAATTGTGTTATACAACTAAGATTCTGATGGCTTAGAAAGCTGTAGCAGTTAGCCTTAATAGAAGCAAATTCTATAATGCAGTTGGTTTATAAGATTTTTAGCTTCCACAAGTTAAAAGTGAAGATTGTGCTTTGCATACTTTTTTAAGCTATTATACATTTGCTGCTTTTTCTTTTTTGGTACCGAAAAAGGTACATCTTGAGATTTATCTTTCAATGCAGAGGTCAAATAAAATTTTGTATCTTCATTGTTGACCATTTAAAACAATAATACTGTTCTATTACTGAACTTGTTAACTATGGCTAAGCAGCATTCCACCTGGGAGATTTCTAGGAGAAATAGTAGCCTTTTTATTCTGCTCTCTTCTTTCTCGAAAATTTGAACTGCATAGAACACCATAATACCCATTTCCATTGCCAAATAACTTTAGTAATGATTTTATGCGTCTTAGAAAATAATAACACTGAATCAACTGAAACATTTTGTAATTGCAAGATTAATAAACTATCTGATAGATATTTTTGTTATCAAGTTCAGTACATACCCACATTTATCAGCCTTTTTATGTGCTCTAATATTCTAGTGTGGGGGCCAGCAATGTTTTTCTATAAAGGGCAAAAATGTAAATATTTTCAGCATTTTGGTGAAATTATAGTGCTAAATATTTTCAGCACTATATTTTCAGCATAGTCACTCTTACAACTACTCAATTCTGCCATTGTAGCATGAAAGCAACTATAGACAATACCTTAATGAATGAGTGTGTCTGTGTTCCAGTAAAACTTTATTTATAGAAACGATGACTATAGTTTGTCAACCCTTGTTGGAGAGGAATACAGGATACTCCTCTTTGTTACAATGTTTTATTCTTGGTAGTAATTTTCATCCAAGTGTCCAGAATATCCCAGGAGAAGGATGGTGAGTATGTAAGTCAGGGTTCTGTAAGAGAAACAGGAACAGTAGGATTTTATGTAAACATACGCACATACACAGGTGATTCTTGCTGTTCACTGTACTTATGTGTCTCTACAAACAACGAATCAGTGAATAATGAACCATTGCTCCATTACTCCTAGGGGATATTCAGGATAGTTCCTACAAGCCTCTAGTCACAATATTTTTGTCAAACAATCTATCCTTATTTTATGCATGTTTCTGTTAAAGACTTCTTATTTAATATATACTGTTGATTCATTAACATGGAACAGTCGATGGCACTATTACGCATAACTGAATTAAGCTTACCTAACATACATATTTTCTCTTAAGGCACATCACAGCCTTCTTATGATTAGGAACACTTCAACACTACACTTGAGCCATTTTAAACAGTGAAATCACCAACCACATGCCCCAAAATGCAAAATTATATATTTATCTACAGATTTATCTATAGGCACTAAGTAAACTGTGAAAAGAATGCTTTTTATAGTTTGAGAGTTAAAACGAGAAGGCAAACATTGCCTTGTTTGATCTCATCTGGGAACATTTGCATCTGGTGACTTAAATTTTTTGCCATTCTTTGTATATCCAAGAATGACCATGAAATTGCCTTGAGTGTAGGTTTCAAGGTTACAAATAAATTTTGATAGGTAAGCAAATTCACCAATATGAAATTTGTGAACAATGAGGACCTTCTACATACATACATGCACAGAAACACACACACACACACACACACACACACACACAATTTATTTCAAGGAATCAGTGTACCTGATTGTGGGATCTGGCAAGTCTCAAATTTGTGCAGGCGGCTGGGAACTAGGACAGAGCTGCTATTTCAATCAAGGCAGAATTTCTTCTTCCTCAGGTTTAAAGATAAAAGTGTAATTAAGCTCTATTCTTTCCTCTGAGCTTCTCCCTAGATCCCCTCTATAAGGTCAATGACTCTTAAAATTTTGAGGTATCCTTTTATAAGTTTTCTAGCTTTCCCTTTTCACTAAACACTACCTGTCAGCTGGGAGCCTCTGTCAGCTCCTTAAGGCTCTTGCCTACATTTCTCATCACATTGCCCTTTCATTTTCAAACCAGCAATAGTGTACTGAGTCCTTTTCATGCTTTAAATCTCTCAGACTTCCTCTTCTGCTGCATTTCTTCTGCCTTTAGAAAGTTCCCTGCTTGTAATGGCTCATAGGATTACCTTGAGGCCATATAGATCATCTAGGACAATCTATTTTAAGGTCTTTAGCCTTAATTAAATTTGTGAAGTCTCTTTTGCCATGTAACAAAACATGCTCACAGGTGCCAGATTAGTATACAGACATGCTTGGGGGCCATTATTTAGCCTACCACACATATCAAAGAAGGCAGTCATATTTCCCAATACATCCCATCCCTAAATCTTCATGCTTATCAGATCTAGGTTTGTAGTATTCTGGAAGAAGATATATCATATTTAGAGTGGTCTCTTTGTCTTTTAGACCCTATTTTAAATAGATTATTTCATTTTCTTGCATAAAATACTATAGTAGCTTACTGTTGTACTCAGAATAAAATTTAAACTCTTCCCCATGGCTCATGAAGTAGACCTTAATTATCCCTCTGTAATCTCAAGCCACTATACTCTTTCCATTACCATGTGTGTCTAATAACATTGTTCATCCTTTGGTTCTTCAAATAATCTAAACTTGATCCTGCTTCAGGTCCTTTGGACTTGCAAGAATCTGCATCAGATATTCTTGCTACTGTCTTGCTGTTCCTGATACTCTCTTGTCATGTAGGCTCAAATCAAATATCATCTTATCAAAGATGCCTTCTCTGACCATCCTATAAGTTGTTGTGTTTATAACTCTCCTTGGTAATTATTGATTTGTGTGTTTTCATGGTGCCTATCCTTATATCCCTTCATATGTGGATGATAGAAAATGATTTAAAGAGTATAATCCGGAGTCATAACTGTTCTCACCAGTAAATGGAAATGCAAAAGTGAATCTTGTGTCACCAAATGGCTTTAGAAAGGACTAGGTTTTTGAATAATTTTCTTTGTGATGTTGGAGAGTTGTCCTCACTGAGCTACAAGAGTAAGAATATCACTCAGTGCCATCAATCATGTTGTCCAGGTTCTAATGCTGGTTGGTGATGAGAAAGTTGTTTCATCTCTTTCTCGACTTCTTATTTCTTCTCGCATTAAAAAAAAAAAAAAAAAATGAGACCCAAATGATTTAATCTCTATTTGTCTTCTACTTGAAAGATAAATGATTTTGAGTTCTAGAGGCATTTCGATATTAAGAAATCTTAAAATTTCCCGGATTATCTGAGCCAGTAGTTTTCAAGTGTGGTCAGCAGGTCTCTGGAGGTCTCCAAGATCCTTTCAGAGGGTCTGTGAGGTCAAAAGCACTTGAAAAAAAATATTAATATATGGTTGTCTTTTTCACTACATTGACATTTATACTGATGGTGTAAAAGCAAAAACTACCAGCACCTTAGCGCAAATCAAGGCAATGGCACCGAAGTCTACAAATAGTTATTGCACTCTTCAAGACATTAAAAAATACATTTACATTAAAAAAAATCTTTTTCATCTAAGAATGCTCTTAGTGAAGCAGTGAAAATTATTAAATCTGTTAAATCATTGACCTTCAGTATACATTTTCTTAATATTCAGCATGACAAAATGGGAAACATATAAAACACTTCTGCTGCATACCAAAGTACCAAAGTATAGTGGTTGTTTAGAGGAAAAAACTTGTGTGATTGAGTTGCAAGCTGAACCAGCCACTGTTTGGTAGAACACTATTTTCTACATGAAAGAATGACAGACAAACTGTGATTATTCACACTTGGGTATTTGGCAGACATTATCTCAAATTTGGACAGGGTGAACCTGTCAATTCAGAGAACACCTCTGGTGGTATTTGTTGCTAAAGATAAAATGAGTTTTCAAGTGAAAATTAGAATTTTGTAAAACTTGTATCAACTTCTCAAACACTTAAAGACTTTTTGATGAGATTAGTAGTGATATTAATCGGTATGGTTTTTAAATACTGAATAATGAAATGTGTCTACACTTAAAAAAACTCAGTGATAACTCAGTGAACCAATATTTTCTAAATGAAAATTGCATGATGTTACTGCACATGGACAAAAGATCTATGCAAAGGACCATATTGGACCAGGGGACTTAATATAACAACATAAAAATTCATCAGTATGTTTTCTGATACCACATTGTAACTACTGTAGGAAACCATTCTTGGTTTAATTTGTATATGGTCTCAAAGAAAAATATCTCAAACTTATCTCAAAGGACTTATAAATTTTCCTTTCAACTATATAACTGTATAACAATGGATTTTCATCATATACTTCAACCAAAGTAATATATTCTAACAAATTGACTGTAGACACAGATATGAAGATAACAACTGTCTTCTATTTAGTTAGATATTAAAGATATTTTTAAAAATGAAACACATTTCCACTTTTCTCACTAAATTATATATTGGAAAATATAGTTAAATTTCATAAAATGTGTTACGTTTGTATGTGATGAGTTTATTATTTAAAATGAATTATTCAATATTTTAAATTTTCTGAGTTTCAACTCTAATATTGTAAACATCAGTAGATATAATCATATAAACAAAAGTTCTTTGAGATCCTCATTAATTTTTAGGATTGTAAAGGGTAGGAATTGTTGGTTTGAATCAAATAATGTTTTGCTCAGTAGGAATGACTATTTAGATTTTTAAAAATCGTGGTAAAATACTTATAAAATAAAATTTACTATGTTAATCATTCTTAAGTGTGCAGTTTAGTGATAATAACTGCATTCACATTGTTGTACAACCATCACACCATTTATTTACAGAACTCTTTTCATCTTGCTAAGTGAAACTCTGTACCCGTATTCAATAGTAACTCTGTATTTCTTTCTCTCCCGTCTCTGGCAATCATCACTTTTATTAATCAGGATTCTCCAGAGAAATAGGACCAATAGAAAAAGATTTATTATAAGGAATTGATTCATATAATTATGGAAGCTAACAGGTCTAAGATCTACAGTCAGCAAGCTGCAGACTCAGGGGAGCCAATGGTATAGTTCTAGTGTGATTCTGAAGGACTGGGAAGCAGGAGAGCCAGTGGTATAAGTTCTAGTCGAGTTTGAGTCCAAAGCAGGAGAAAACTGATGTTCCAGCTTGACAAGTCAGGCAGGAAATGAATTTTCTCTTTACTAAACTTTTTTATTCTATTCAAGCCTTCAATGGATTGGATGAAGTCCACTCACATTAAAGAGGGGAATCTGCTTCACTCAGTCTAGGGATTCAAATGTTAATCTCATTCAGCAACACTCTTACAGACACCTCCAGAGTAATGTTTAACCAAATACTGGGCACCTTGCAGCCCAGTCAAGTTGACACATAAAATTAACCATTACAACATTCTACTTTTTGTTTCTATGAATTCAACTATTCCAGATTCCTCATATAAATGGAATCATACAGTATTTATCCGTTTGTAACTGGCTTATTTTTCTTAGCATAATGTCCTCAGTGTTCATTCATGTTGTAGCATGTGTCAGAATTTTATTCCTTTTTATGGCTGAATAATGTTCCTCTGTATGTATACCACATTTTATTTATCCATTCATCCATTGATGGATACTTGGGTTGCTTCTGCATTTTGGTTATTGTGAATAGTGCTATTACGAACATAGATATACAAATATCTGTTTGAAATCCTGTTTTCATTTCTTTTGTGTATATACTCAGAAGTGAAATTTCAGGATCATATGGTAATTCAATTTATAATTTTTTGAGGAACCATCATACTGTTTTCAATAATGGCTATACCATTTTATATCCCCAGTAACATTGCATAAGGATTCCATTTTCTCCACATCCTTGCCAGTGCTTGCTATTGTCTGGGATTTTTTTTCTTCATAGTAACCATCCTAATAGATATGACATAGTATCTCGTTGTTTTGATTTGTATTTCCTTAATAAATAGTGATTTTTGTGTACCTTTTCATGTATTTATTGGCCTTTTATCTATCTTCTTTGGAGGAATGTCTGTTCAAGCCCTTTGCTCATTTTTAAATTGGTTTGTTTGCTCTTTGTTTGTGGAGCTATAGGATTTCTTTATGTATTATGGATGTTAATTCCTTATCAGCTATAAGATTTTCAAATATTTTCTCTCATTCTGAGTGATGAATTTTTATTGTTGATTTTGTCCTTTGATCCGTCAATACTCAGAAGTTTTAAATTTTGATATAGTCCAATATGTCTTTTTTTGCTTTTGGTTGCTATGCTTTTGTTATTTAAGAGATCATATTTAAGAGATCATTGACAATTCCAACATCTTGATGATTACCCTTTTATTTTCTTTAAGAGTCTTCTTGTTTTAGCTCGTATGTTTAGGTCTTTGATACATTTTGGATTAATTATTGCCTGTGGTGAAAGGTAAGGTTCCAGTTTTATTCTTTTGTATGTGGATATCCAATTTTCCCAACACCATTTGTTGAAAAGACTGTTCTTTCCTCATTGACTGGTCTTGGCATTCTTGTCAAAAATCATTTGACCATATATACAAGGGTTTATATCTGGGATCTCAGTTCTGTTCCATTGATCTATATGTCAGTTTTTTATGCCAGTACCACGTTGTTTTGATTAGCTACTTGATAAGTTTCATAATCAGGAAATGGGAGACCACCAACTTTGCTCCTCTTTTTCAGATTATATTTTGGCTATTCAGGGTTCCCTGAGATTCCATGAGTTTTGTGATAGACTTTGCTATTTACGCAAAAAAAAAAAAATGTCATTGGGATTTTGACAGGAATTGCATTGAATCAGTAGGTAGCTTTGGGTAATATTGACATCTTAATAATATTAAATCTTCCAATCCATGAACATGAGATGTCTTTCCATTTATTTATGTGTTCTTTAATTTATTTTGGCAACATTTTGTGGTTTTCAGTGTATAAGTATTTTGTCTCCTTGGTTTATTCCTTAGTGTGTGTATGTATATCTATACATACACTTTAGTAGGTGTGACTATTGTTTGTAAGCAACATTCATTGAACATGGGCACTTTTCTGGGGATTAAAATAGAACGTCACTTGGATTGTATTCTCAATTTCTGTTAAAGATGGATATAATGCATTGTAATATGTGCTGTAAAGGTGATTTTCACTGGCTGGGTATCATTGGAAAATATAAGACTCGTTTTTAGCCCAACTTGAGATATCAGGCATGTTGGTAGTTACATCTCAATGGAACCTTGAAGGAAAAGTAGGCTTAAGAAGAAATAAAGGAAGGAGGACTAGGAAGAAAGTTAAAAGTAGAGGAAATAGCCCCTGAAGAGGAAATTGGAGGTATGAACCAGAGTGATGTGTACAAAGAATTGGAAACAGCTTAATATTTTATGATTATATAGTGCACTGCAAGGAAGCATAGAGAGGAGCCTGGAAAAGCAAACAGGATCAAATCTCTCTAGTTTTGGCTCAAACTGCTACTCCTCTTCAGCTGTTACCAAGTCTAAGAAGCCCTCCCTGACACCTTTTCCTCTCTCCAAGTTGGGTTAGGTCCCCATTGCTGTGCTCCATTAATAGTTTGGACAAAGAGCTCTTACTTAATACACTTAAAAGTTGCAGTATAATTTACTTATATGCTTAACATAGTACCTAAAACATAACATTAGTTATTAAACTTTTCTGAATTAGATACATTTTTGAACAGATGAATTATATAGTAACACTAATGCTTAAGGAAGATAATTTTTGTTGCTCTTTATCTGTCAGTAGGATCTGATTTAGATTGGTGATAGGGAGAAGAAACAATGTGACTAGGTCCTGGATCAGCACAGCTCTGGAAATAGATGAAAACAGCTTAGAACGTGCTTCATTTCACACACTGTGAAAATAAGTGCTCTTAGTGAAGCATGGCAGTAGGTTGGGACACTGAATGATGGCAAATGTAAGCTGAGCTCTGAGGAAGGGCCAATGTCCACAGATTTTGAATTGAGTATGAGAAACACTCGTTTATCTCTTACGTGAAAGGCAATCAGAAGCGATGCAGGAATATAAAATAAAAATAGCTGCGTAAAATTTTAAGAGAGGTTTGAGAAGAATTTGAAGAGCCTAAAAACAAAAGTAAAAACTCCTGCTTAACTCAAGGCAGCACATGTTTCTTAGACATGAAGCCAAATTAACCATCTGTCTTTTTGACCTGCCATTGGAAGTACCCATGCTCTGCTGCTGAGGTCGAGTGCTCCTTTCTTGTTTGTCCACCTGCACCTGCTGCATGGTGTGAAGATTTTTATTTTTGTCTTTGTTGTAAAAAGGCAAGATCATTTTAGAAAATGAGTTTTCTCAAGAATTTCCAAGTACAGTATTAATCTTTAGTAGTGCAAAATAAAGTCAGCACTAGTTCACATTTTTTTGAAGAAAGAAAAATGTGCAAAATTATTCAAAGTGACAGCAACCACCTTCAACTTTTCATATGCCAGCAATGCAAATTTTTTATGGAGTGACCTTGAATCAGTGAAACAGTGAAAAGAATCAGATGTAATATATTAGGTCTGCTGTAAGACTGCTAGAAAAAGGAAAAGTAAAAATAATTTTTGTAATGTAAAATTCTTATAATCCACCATTTTAAAAATCAGATACTACATGAAAGCATGTTGTTATCTCTTCTAGGAAGCTTCCCACAGTGAGATAAAAAATGTCCCTGTTTCAGCTAGGAATTCTAAAGTAATCTTAATTACTGTGTGGAACATAGTAGAAGTAAAGTAATATGTAAATAAATATACGTGGGCATATTTATTTTTGTGCTTTATAATCATCAATTACTTTTCTGCACAGTCTTTTGAAAACCATTCCATTTATTACTTAGAGACCTAAGTTTAAGAGAGAAGCAATATGTTAGGACTAAATTAGTGACCTGGCAGGATTTAAATTTTCAAATTTTAACTTGAGGCATTCCTTCGCTTTATTTTTTAAATAGAACATAACCTTTGGGTTAAAGTAATTAAAATTTATTTAATTTTTCTGTAGTAGAACATATCAAGACTTAAATCCTCAGCCCATGGCCAGAAGAGAAGCAATTGAAAAACAGCCAAACTTGATAATAATACTAAAAACTGGATACTTCACTATTGGGGGTCTTCCGAATTTTGACATGCCATTGCTACACAGAGTGAGGAGATAGTATGACAGCAAACAGGAGCTACCTTTCCTCTAACACACACACACACACACACACACACACACACACACACACACACATCATTTGGGCCCTTTCATATACAACAAAAGGACCTAATGATCTTATATTTCTCAAGTGCACTTGTAGCACTGTACAATCATTGATGCTTGCCATCATAGCTTGAGTCATCTAGAAAAGATTAAATAATGTTCAGTAATAAATGCATTTTTAAGAAAATGCAATATAAAAATATTTTAACATTGTCCTAAAGGGGCCGGACTCCTGGCTCTTTAAAACGCTTTCCTATGCAGACTTGTTTCTTGATAATTCTGAATAATTATGATTTTACAGTAGTTTGAGTTAAGGCAGACTTTGCTATGACACAGTGCATTCTTTTGTTACAGGTGTACTAGCAAATAAAAATATTATACTTTCTCATAAATTATATTTTTATTGGGCATAATAGCTAAGTAGGACCTCCTAGTTTGTAGACAAAAGTCAGTTCATAAATTGATTTTTATGTCAATATGTAATTCATAAGAATTACGAGAACTAGACTTGCCATATGCCACACAGTCAGTAGCAGAAATAAAACTTAGACCTTAGCTCCCTATTACCAGTTCAACATTATATTGTTATGTCTCATTATTTTCACCGTGTTTAATAAAGACTAATAATTATTCTATCTACATTTATTTATATAGTACTGTTGTAAAAAGCATGTCTTGAAAAGCTAAGTTGAATGAAATAAGGAACTTATGCAAGGCAAATTACCGTTCCTTCTAGGAGTTTGAAATGAAGTAAGAAAGTAAGACTGAAATAAAGGAAGAAAGAAAGACGAAAAGAACTAGTTTATCAAGTACCTCGTGTATCAGGCCTTGTGCTCAATTAATTAAAAAGTTTGATTCTTAAGAATTCCTGTGTTACAGGTGAAGGACATTAAATTCATTCTATGTTTAAACAACTGATAAACCAGCCAAACCAGAATTCTGAGGCCTTTCTGGCTTTAAAATTCCTGTGATTTTCACTACACATCCAGGGACACACACAGCCAGACTTAACCATCTAAGGAAGATGAAGAATGCAAAATTAGGATCTCAAGAATAGCCAGGGGAGGAGGTGAATTGGGTTGGGGAGATGAGAAAAAGTGTACTTTAGACAGAAGTTTTTATAGATTTCACCAAAAGAGAATCTTGGTAAGAGGAGGGAGAGGTAAAAGTTTATCCCGGTTTCAGTCACCAGTTACCATAAATGTTTACAGTTCTTATATGGAACATTAATTTCTTCAGTTTTAAGAATATGGCCAGAATGTATATTCACAAGTGATACATCCAGGGATTCTTCAAAATTTTGTAAATACAAAAATTTCCCTGAAAAAAATAGTAAATTTGGAATTTTTCTAAAATGGTGGAAATTGAATAACTTATACAAATGTAACTACATATGGACATATTTCTCTGCATATTAATGTTCAATCAGTAATGTTAATAGTAGTAACTGATATTTACTGACAACTTTTTTTTGCCAGCGTTGACCTGAGCGATTTGCATGTACCATCTGATTTAATCCTCAGAATAATAATTTGAAATATTGTTGTCATCCCCACTTTACACACAAGTAAACTACAGTGTGGAATATTTAAGTAACCTAACTAAGGTAGCACAATGTATGTTGCATTTCTTCATTTGCTCTTCAGATTCTTCTGTAGCCTTATGCATTCCATTCTTCATGAGTCCTGAAACCAGACTGGCTTCATGAGCACGTGAATGATGTAGTCACACAGGGTCCCATGCTCAGAAGGGCCCTACATCTGGTTTAATGGTTTGCTGTCACTGCTTTGAAATTCTTAGCAATTTTTCAAAAAAGGGCCCTGCATTTTCATTTTTTCACTGGACCCTGTAAATTATGTAGCCAGTCTTGGCTGAACAGCTAACCCATTTGACTCATTTATTGGCATCAATGGACGTCTCCCTGGTTTCAGGTTGATTTAGCCAAAGGGAGGCACCGGCAAGAGATAAAAGAGTGGGAAGAAAGTGAGGCTGGAGTATTAATTAATTACTCCACAAAACCACAGCACATATGGTTTCTAAATAGTTCCTTTATTAAGCTCTCCTCAAATGATCTAGTTTGAATATGCATCTGTTTCTTGCAGGGACCATGACTGATATATACAGTTACTTAAAAAAAGAAAAATATCTATGCATAGTAATTAGATAAAATGGATAGCTTGGGGTTGGAAAAAATCATGGTTTGATGGAAAGACAAACTGGACTCTATCTATTTCCATTCTATCCCAAGCATCTTCTTATCAGAAATACAGTCGAAATCACCTCAAGACAGCAGGAGCCAGCTGATGGAAAACTAGGAGCACTGGAGGGACCAGAGGCAGCAGGCTCCAGGACCTCGCTGTCAACTTTCTCTCCCCAAAGCCTGAATAAGGTTACATGCCTACCATCTCTATACTTGCATGCCTGTTTCATCGCATCTTTAGTTTTACTGGGTTTGGTAATTTGCCCCAACCCTATCTTTGATCCTTAAAGGAAAAAGGGTCCAGAACTGGTTTGTAGTGATGACTGATCCTGGGAGGGGTGAGGGAACAAGAGGGTGGTAAAATATATGTAACTACATTCTATATATAAATTTAAATTTCTAAAGCTGTTAATTTAGTTTCTGATAAATACCTACGTAATTACTTTCTTAGGCAAGCTCTAGAGGTTTAGAATAAAGATCTTAATTCCATGAATCCTCTGACATTAAAAATAAATATGGAGAAAGTTGTTGTCGAGGAAAGTAAGTGAAGTATTAGCATTTACTCTACATTTCACTTTCAATGAGCATGTTTAACGGCTTTTTTTAATATTAAGATGTTAAAATCATGGTTACTTTTTTTCCTTTACAAGGGTTTTCTCTGATCTTCAATTTTATTATGTTTCAATTTCTTATTATAGAATTTTCCTTTATAGGCAGAAAAGCTAAACTCCTAGAAATACTTCCATTGGATATTAATAGCATCTCTGAAATAGTGATTCAAATTTTGGAAATAGGATTTTGTATTTTTGCTCTCAAAGTGGTACTAATACATTATTAGCTCATTAGTGTTGACTTAAAGTGTATATGAGAGTTGGAGTTTTCAATTAGGACTTGATATATCATTGTACAAGAGTAACTGAAGATTTTTACTCCAAAGGAAAATTAGAAATAATCACATATAGAGTCCCTCATCACTAAACTTTTATCTCATTTCATAAAAACAAAACAAAACACTGTCTTGATTTACATCTCTATCAAAAGGAGGCAATATGCTTACTATAAATATAATAACAAAGAAATTTATTTCTCTTTTCTATCTATGCTCACTTCCTTCATGAATTCACTGAGGCTTGTGGTTTTAAATACCACTTATAGGCTGATAACTTGCAAATTTCTATCTCCAGACCAGATCTCCTGACTTGTGTATACAGCTCAATTAACATCTCCTCTTTGATGTTAAATTTCATCCCCCAAACTGGGCTCCTGATTTATGCTCCAGAACTGGTCTGCATGCATCCATTTCATTTAATGGTACTCATCTTTCCTATCGATCAGACCAAACCCTGGAGTCATCCTCTATATGTTTTCTTCCACGTTCCATATTCGATCCATCAAGAAATTCTATTGACATTACTTCAAAAACTATGTACTTTTTAACGCCTCCACTACTACCCTCTGATTTAAACTACCATTACCTATCTTCTGGACTACTGCAATAGCCTCTTACCTATTTTTATATCTGTTCTCCCTGTGTTGCCTTTGCTTTTCCTCCATCGATTCTCAACACAACAGCAAAAGTAATCATTAGAAATGTAAGTCACATTATGTCACTTTTCTGCCTGAAGCCCTGAAATGACTTTCTACTTCATTAAGAATAAAAGCCAAAGTATACGAGGCTTTATGCTATCTGACTCTCCCTGCTTCTTCTCTGACCTTGTTTCATACTACCCTCCCCTTACTGTCTCTGACCCAAGCACAATGCTACTTCCCCTCTGCTCCCAATCCTTTTTTATCTCGCTCTGTTTTTCCTTGTTCAACAGCACCTACCATCTTTTAACACATGATGTAATTTACTTACTTATTATGTTTATTATTTTCTTATTTCACTGGTAGAATGTAAGCCTAAGGGCAGAGATCTTCCTCTGTTTTGTTTACTGATCTATCCCACTGTGCCTAAAATAGTGTCTGGCTCTTAGAAGCCAATCAGTATTTCTTAAATGACTGAAAGGTTTGTTTATGTTTCCTCCCACTCCCTTGGTAAACTGCTTGTTTGAAGGGCTATGTAGGGAGGTACTTTTCTGCCTAATCTATTTGCATAAAAAGATTTCAGATTGGTACCAAGTCTTTTCTCAGTCCAGAAAGATCTTGAGAATTATTTTAAACCATCCAGAGTTAATATTTCCTAGTAGAAAACTAAAAGTGATTATTTCTCATTCTTACTATGAAGAATGTTCATGTAGAGGAACTAAAAGGAGTTTTAGAGTTAGTTAGACTGGAGTTCCACATACACCTCTGATACTTATGAATGGAATGGCCTTGCACAGACTTTGGCCTCTCTGAGCCTTAGTGTTGTCCTCTGTGATATGATTATGATAGTGTTAGCTGCTTCCTAGAGTTAGTTTAAAGTCAGTGAGTTACTATGTGTAAAATACCTAGCCCAAGCATGCCATGGAGTCAAACAGGATTCCCATCCAGTGCATTTAATTCAGAATGTGACTGAATGGGGTTCTTTTCTACAAAGACAAAGATAAACTTGATCTTTACTCTGCTGCTATTTGAGACATTTTCAAACACTTCTCTTCTCATGAGTAGCTAAAAAAAAAAAAAAAAAAAAGATAAAAACTGTTTCAAAATGGGGAGATTCATCACTCCAAAAGTGAAATTACTGTTTCAGTGAGTGAATAGAGCTGAGGGAGTGTGGAGATTTGCAGGTATTGGATATATCATTGGATCAGAGATGTAGTGGTAAACTGAGAATATCAGGGTCATTGCTAAGTTCTCGATGAACCAAATCTGAGGATAGGCTTGTCCTTAAAGGAAATTTTATTCATGGAATGAATTCTCAAGGTACAAGATGAATTAAAATGACAACAACAATGATGATCCTTTTCAGAAACTCAAAAGGGTTTTTGAATCTTGTGTAACTACTGTCTATTGATAATTTGGAAATTTAGTATTATTCTCTTACGGATTAAGTCAAGTAAGTTTACATGTACTATGTATTTGGTTTATACAATATTTTTCAATTGTAAGATCATTTCTGTTCAGCTTCCCTGCATAATACATCGGAATAATCGTCTTTTTCCATTTTAGAGATAAAAAAAATTTACAAGAATCCATCTGTTCATCTTCCCTACATAATACTTAGAAATAATCATCTTTTCCCATTTTAGAGATAAAAAAAATTACAAGAAAGGTTAAATGACTAATCCGGGGTCAATCACTCAATCAGTAATAAGACTGGAATTAAAACACAGCTATTTTGATTTTCTTACCAGATCTGTATCTAGTGTGATAATCTCACCAAATGCTGTTAAAATTTTATTTATTTTAGGAAAATGCTTACATAGGGTAGATTAAGTGCAAGAGACATAATATTATCTTTCCGCTATGGTAAAATGAATATGAATGTTCCTAACCTGTTCCTAAACAACTAGGGCAGCAGAAGCAAGCACTTCTCCTCTCTACAGACTTCATTAGGGGAAATTTTCCCTTATTTCAGAATCTTAGAAGAAATATTCATGCCGTTAACTGCGGGGGAAATGCAAATGACAATATAACTCATCTGGGAAAACATACAGGTCTGTAAAACTCTACAATTCTCTAACTTACTCACTTGAGTGATTTCATCTGAAGGTCAGCAAAGAGTTCAAAGATACAGTTGACAGGATAAGGTGATAAGATTGTCCTTTAGTTCTGTAACTGTGCAATTGTTATTTTATTGAGTCTTGGTGCTGGGTGCCAACATCAAGGTAGAACGCATGGAATTTTCTTCACGAAGATTTAATTGCAGCAAAAGCACTGTAATCAATATGTACTCGCCACTATTTTCTACAATATGAATAATTGATTGCTAAACAGTGGATCAAATAACTGTCCAATTTATCACTGAAGGAGGCTCCCCTTAAACTTACCATATAAATTATTGCCCTATATCCTTTCATTAAATCTAGTTTTGTATTTTAGCATTATGGAAAATTCCATGCTTGAATTCCCTGTAAAGTCATATTAGGCTGTCTCTTAACTGCAGGGGCTTTGAGTTTGGTGTTTGAGTACTTTAATTGTCACTGTAATTGATTTTACCTTTGACTTGACATGGTGATTTCTTTGTAATTTGTTGATGATTAATGACCATCCTCTGCTTATCGCTGCTCAGCTGGCCAGAAACGAAGCAATTGGTTTGTCTTGCCTCTTAACTTTTCTTAAAAGACTTTAAGAATCAAAGATGGCTTTGTGAAAAGGTTTTATATGCTCTGCGGTTTAACTGCTTGTAGGAAGAGGCTGGAGGTAAAAATTAAGTAAATGTGAGTTCATTTTATCTTTGTCCTTAAGATACATTAATATTTAACATGTTCTGCTTTATTGTATTTTGTTCAATATATCAGTTTTAGAAAAGTAGTCGTTTTTAAAGAGTACAAGAAATTAGGTTATTTGAATTATTACAAAAATTTTCCAAATAAAAGTTTCCAAAGAAATGATACCATTATTACTAATGATATTATTATGATCTAAGAAATGTAAAGTCTTCATCAGAACACCTTGGGGCGGGGGGCGGGGGGAGTGCGGAATGGCACTAGGTGATTTACAGGGATCTCACTGAATAAGAGTTCTTTTGAAGTGATCTATAACTAAAAATTTAAAACATGAAATACAGAGTGAAAATAGATTTGGTGATTACTGATTTGTTAATTTATTTAGCAAATGGGTTGATACTGTGCAAAAGCATTTTGCCAGGTACTGACGAGACAAATATGTAGATACAACTTTTTATCCATCTCTCCCCAATACTCACACAATCATACAGATGTTTTAATCTAAGAAGGAAAATTTAGAAATAACAAAAAAGTAGGGAAAATGTATACCACATACAAAATGGTTATCATAAAAATTTGAATTGTGCACAGCATCTTTAAGTGCAACTTCCTTTTAAAAAAAGAAAACACACATGAACTAAGATATGTAAATATTTTAAATATCAAAAAATAAATAATAAATAAATAAAATATTTTCAATCTCTGGGAAAAGTTTTAAATACTCCATTGACCAGACTACATAAATAGAATACTTAGGTGTGAAAATATCATTGGTTATAGGGAGAGCACATAATCACTGAGAAATATATCTAATCTAGTTTAAAAATTTAAGCTAATATAGTTCTATTTTGGACATAACTACAAACTGTTGAAATGTAAAGTTACATATTCTAATGTAATTGATTTTTTTAAGAGCAACCATTCTTTCACATGAGTATTTACATTTGATTTATGTTGAATATTATTACAAGCTTATAAATTAAAAAAAATAATCAGTAAGAAAATAAATTATAGTTTCAGGCATATAGATAAATTTCTTGAATTCATAAAATAAGCTAGCAATTTCTGAGTGTTTTTCTAATATGAAAAAGAAAATGTGTTCTAAGTAATTGGGATTCTGGCCCTGATTTTCAAATATTTTCAGATCTTCAACACTTGTTGAAATTCTTAATGGATCGTGTTTCAAATAATTTCTATAATTAACAGATTTTTAAAAAATGTTGACTATTTCAAAAGACAATATTTTATATGATTGTTACATTTTCAGGACAAGACAATAAAATCTTTCTATCTCAATATTCCATTCCTGATGATCTTTATAAATAATATAAGACCTTAATCACTGTGAATAATGATATTTCAAAAGGAAAATGTGTTTGGAAATCTCCCTTGAGATAATAGGAACACACCTTTCCCCATTCTGCACCTGTCAAGATTCAGCTACTATGGGTAACATGATTTGAGTCTAAGAAGGTAGGTGCAGGGAAATGAAAGGTGGGAATTAGGTTCTATGAAGCCTCTGGTCGTATAAATCCTCCAGGATTTTTCTTTGCCATTACTTGTTTCTATAGTGGAGAATTTAATTCATTTTTCTTCTTTACCATATTACAGAACACAGTCTTTGCTTTTACTCTACCACTGCATCTGCAAGTCAAGCACATGGTTCTTCCTTAGTTTTCAGGGAACTCTGGAGGTTGGTAACAGTAGTTCAGTGAAAAGTAGAGTCTTTGGACTTAAAAGAAATCATCTCTCATTAGCTGAATGCTTTGTGCAGTTTACTTAAAGCATCTGACTTTTGTTTCCTCATTAAAATAGTGACTATAATATGTACCTTGTGCAGCTTTGAGAAGAAATAGTGCAAAGCAAAACCTGGAGCTATGTTTTACTCACTTAAAACTTGTATTAAAAAAACCCAAAATGATGTAGATAATTATTCTTTTTGTAGATGAAGAATTCAAGTATTTTTCACATACACTTTAAAGGACTTTAAATGTATCAAGGGCTTTTAAATAAGAAGTATGACTGGGTGTTGGATCATCAAGGGCCTCTGTTTTACTTACTTAAAGATTTAGGCTACTCCCATCTAGTATCCCCTTCATCTTTCTTTTAAGCCTAGGGCATCTTCATCTGATTCTTCTGCATCTATCAGGCAGGCAATGAAAGACAAAGAGCATAGAGAATTGTTGAAAGATTTTAGGAGGCAGGCCTGGGAGTGATGTGACTATTTCCACCCACTTTCCATTGGCCAAAATTCAGTCACAAAACCAACCTACTCCAGGGAGGTGGAAAAAGGTATACTATGCTCACTTTTAAAGTTGTTTCTGTTCTGAAAGAAATCAAATTCTGCCATGTGTTTAAATAATAATATACCATGAAAAAGTATAATTTATTTCAACAATTTAAATATTATTCAACATTAGATAAACTATTGAATCCTTTTATTAGTAAATAAATCATGAGAAACCATGACATTTTATCAATAGAGAAATAACTTGAAATAAAAGACAATAATTTAAACTATAAGTAGAGCAGGAGTAAAAGTAAACACACTAAGTTTGTCCAGGCTTTTTACATAAAGCTAAAATAAAAGATTATATTAAACGCTGAAATATAAAAGTTTAGAGTACTATAGGTTAGGTTAATAGAGTATTAGTATTTGAGTTAGAAATGAGACAGAAGTCATATCTCTTGGTAGTAGTAGACACACTCACACATACATATATTTACATATAAAATCTTTGGAAAAGAAAAGGTAAGAGCTAGAGAAAAGATAGTGGAACTTCCAAGTGAACAAAGAGAAAAAGTATACCTCAATCCAAACAACAAACATAAGGAAAATGAAAAGAAATAAAGAACAAAATAGAACAATAATAATCACATAGTAAAATGGAAAAATAAAAACAATATGCCATTCATTATAATAAACAAAAATGACCAGAAGTTACTTATTATAATACTAGGTTCTTTGGTTGAAAAAAATAATAATTTAAAAAAGCTAAATGCAGTAGGACCATGCTTAAATTCTGCTGATAACATAGGTATTACAAGCAAATAGAAATTTATAAAAGCAGGGAAAAGTTATAACAAGGAAGATGTAACAGTTATAAACCTACATGTACCAAATAATATAACAACTGATCCCTCTCAAACACACACACACACACACACACGCACGCACCCTCTATTGGAAATGCGGTGAAAAGAGAAAATAGGGAGATAGGAAAAGTAAACAAAAATTAAATAAGGATATGAGCATTTAAAGGCACATTAATGATTATACATAGAACTTTGCAAACTAAATCTACAATCACCAATGACCATAGTTGATTTAAGAAGAAACAGAAAATTCATAGAAAGAACCCTTGTAAAATCTGAATTTATAGTTAATAGTTTTTTCTCCTTCACCTATCCTCCTCGCCCCCAAAGAAAAGACCCTACAGGAAAGTCGTAACATTCTTTCAAGGTATTGGTACTAACAATCTTTTGCAATTGTTTCAAAGACAGAGAAAGAACTAAAACTACATAGTGCATTTTGTGAGACTAGTGTAACCGTGATACTCCAACAGAATGAGACAATAAAGGAAAATAAGTACATAGACTTGTGGGGTCCACTTCAGTATGTGCCTTTTGAGCACTTGAAATGTGGTTAGTGCTGTTGGGGAATTGAATTTTTAATTTTCTTTAATTTTAAAACTGACACTGGTTTTAATTATCGGAAAACCTTAAGTATGCTTGTAATGACTTGGTTATGTCAATCTACCTTTCAACTGTAAATTTTATGAAATCTAAATTTTATGAAATATTTATAGAAGATAAGTATTTTTGATGAAATATTAACAACTGAATTGAGATGTGCTCTAGTGTAAAATATGTTCAGATCTAGAGACAGGACAAATAAAGAATAAAATATCTCATTGATTACATTGATGTATTATTACATTTATATAATATTTTAGTTTATTAGATTAACTATATTGTTAAAATTAATTTGACTTGTTTATCTTTTAATCTGGTTATGAAAAATGTTAAATTATATGTGGCTCATATTATATTTCTATTACACGGCACTATTATAAACAAATATCACTTATGAAAAATATGTGCAACTAATAAAATTTTAACAAACTGAATTTGGCACTGTGCAATTATGATAGCATATTACTATTTATCACAGGAGCACAAGGATGATTTAACAATGGAAAATTTATCAATGTGAACACCACATAAATAAATTAAGGTTTATTTTAAGGTTTATTTTTTCTATTCATCTGTTTGACTGTCCCCTTCCACATATAACTCTTCCTTTCTTTCAGGTAATACGTTAACAACCAGTTGTGTAGTGCTCAATAATTTTCTCTATACATATATATTCATAGAAAATGTACATATAATGGACACTGATGTATTCTTGTCATTTCCTTGCTTTGAAGATACAATATTTGTTTCTCTGTTTCACACTTTTTTTATTCATCATATCCTCATCGTAATATGATGAACTCTAGGCAACTATGTAACTATCATTCTAACCATTGCATAATATTCCATGGTAGCAACATATAAAATTTGTATAAAAACTTATCCAGCCTTTATTCTACTGTAAATCTAACTTATTTTCAGTTTGTGCCACTAGAACAATGTTTAACATCTTTGAATATATAAAGTTTATATGAGATCTGTCACATCTACAGATTGAAGTGATATCATTGCATCAAAATTTAAGATTCTAATAGATGCTACCAATTAGATTTCAAAAGGACTGTCACAATTTACCTTCTCACCATTAATTATGGTATATTCCTTGTACCATCAATAAGAGCAATAGGTAGTATAACCATATATGGAATTCACCTGGGCAAAAAGGAGGGAGTGACTGATTCTGCACAGTGTGGAAGAGATATCATAGAAGATAAATTAAGGTGAGTCTGGAAAGATAGTTTTATATATTTATGTATCTCAACATATAAAATGAGAAAACATTCAGTACACTAGAAATAGTTGCTTCTATATAAAAGTTCTATACTTCTGTACAGTCCAGAAGGCAAGTAAGAATGATTTTTTTTAAGAAAAATAAATTGCCTTCCTTGTTATTAATTCTGTAGATCTTGTTCTTTCCTAATAATTAATTTGTAGGGAAAAATTTCAAATATAGGACATAGATATTTTTCCCTAAAGAATTGTCTTTACTGAGATTTTTATTTTAAAGTGAATTCATGTTCATTATGAAAACATAAAATTTATAAAATTTTATAAAGTAGAAACTAGAATGTATTACTATACCTTCATGCTCTCATTTGATTTACTATCAACATGCCCTATCCCTTTCCCTCATAATTCTAATTTTTCACAAATTTCCTGATTCCTCTAGAAAAATAATGGCAGAATTAATTCATTAAATTCATAAAATTTTTAATGGCATTCTAAATAGAATTCAATTCAATTTATAGATTATAGAGAATTGAGAGCTTCATAATACTGAGTCTTTCTTTCCAGTAACATGGTATATCTTTCCATTTATTAAATTATTCTTGAGCTTTTATAACTCATTTGAGCCTCTTTGAGAGGATGAAATGGGAAATGGTAGAAGGTTCAGTTTAAACAGAATCAGATTCTCTTTCAAGCTGTGGAAGTTTCTTTATAGTTTATGCCACATAGAGATAAGCTCATAAAATGATATCTAGTTTCTCTGTATGATAAGACCAGAAGGAGCACTTATCATCTGAAAACATCTTTAAGCCAAGAAACACATTTGTTATAGTCAGTTGCTGACATTTTTAGATTGACTTCCTTAAGCTGTGAAATATTTTTCTAACTATCAAAGTTTCTTGGATAAGTTTGAGAAAATGTTGAAAAATGCATAAATTATTTGATTGCTTGTACTTTTAATAAAAGATGTATGAGTGTTAGTTAGACTCTTAATTACTTTAAAATATCAATGCAACATTTATTTTGTTTACTTATTTTTTTGTTTATCCAAAAGTGCCTCGATGTCTTTTTATAAAAATTTTATTAAAGAAATAATATTAAAAATTAAATGCTTATTAATATTCTTCCTTATGAAATTTGTTACAAAGGTTTTTCTCTAATTTGGACAGTTTATTTGGCACTGATTTCATGTCTAATTTGAGAGTTTTGCTTTGGTTTTTTGTTTTATTTTATTTAGAAATTTGCGGAATTTCAAGGTATTCTGAGAGTTATGTGGTTCAAATTTAGACCTGAGGGTCACTTACTGCACCCCACCCCCAAAAGCTTTATTTATCCTATTTTAAAAGTTCTCTATGAGTTGAGGTTGCATTACACCTTTTAGGGCTATCCAAATGTTGAATTGTCTTTTCATTCAAGGAATACATTAATTTCTAAATGAGTTTTCTTTTGCTGTCCACACATTTGTGATTCTGTCAAAATCAGTTGGTTAAAAGGCCCAGCTAAAGTCAAACACTTTATTCTCACATGGGCCAATTTGTTTTTCTCTACTCAAGCCCTGAAACTCTATTTCTCCTATTGATGAGTATTAGGAATACCTCACAAAATGCGTGATCTGCATAAAGTCATTAATAACTGCTATGTAAAATTAACTTTGGTTTAAGGGAGGGTTTTTGACTTGCCACTTAATTTTATCTTTTTAGGCTCAATTTTCTTTAACTCCTTCCATTTTAATCATATGCTTGATTTTTAAACAAATTTTAATTGCTTTTTTCCTCCTTTTCATCTTTTATTCTTTTTGATTTGAACTTTGGCTAAAACTGGATGTGCTACCTTATGCATAATTCTTCTTGGATGTTGGGGAAGATTTGCTTGCCTGTCCTTATTCTAGTATCCTTTTCCTATCCAATATACAACATTCCATTAAGAAATAATGATGTCTGTCTATATAGTGAAAGATTAACTTTACCTAAACAGAGATCTGACTTTTGTCCTTGGCTACTGGGAAGTGGTCTCAAGACCCCTGGAATGTCCTGTCTGATAGGAGTGTCTTTGTTTCCCTGAGGTCTTTTGCCACAGGACAGTCTAATAGTGTGATTTATGATGGGGCCTTTGGAATATGCCGAACTTGTTCAGACTTCTTGAGAGCTAATAAAGATATTAGCCTGAGTCCCCAGGAGGGGCTGGTGACTAAAGGTCAGCCATGAAGGCAGTATGTAATCAATAATAACTCTGTACTCTAAAGGCTCAGTTGAGCTTCCCAGTTGGCAATATTCTGCATAATCACACACTGTGGCCACATGCTTTCATGAATTCTGTGAGTTGTTCTAGTGAATTATCAAACCTGAGGGTAATCATGAGAATTCCCAAATTTATAACTAGCTGGTCTGAAATGAGGGATGCCCTGGGGACTCTCAAGCTTGTGGCTGGTGTCTAAAGTGAGGGTGGTCTTTGTGGAGGCTGTTCTTTCAACTGTGTAGTTTGTCTAAGTCGTCATAATCTAAAATTAATTAATGCAATATATAACACAGGGTAGTACTTCATTTGTTATTGCCTAGATATAGCCATGTTAAAAAGATCTACTTTGTTTAAGAAACCTCACTGAGTGACAACTATGTGTCAAGCACTGGGAAAGGGAAATATTTCAGCAATTTCTTTTTCTGTAAGCAATATTATTTTTGAATGTATGTATTGTTTCATCTTAAAAACATATGCCTAACTAGAATATGATAATATTTTAAGAAAAATGAAGTCTAAAAGGAAACTACTATACTTGTGAGCAGTTCTAATGACTTGAACTTGAGATACCAGTTAAAAATTAAACCTTTCAAGACTAGTTATAGTCTAAAATTCTCTTCTGTTGTCATTATATGCTTTTTTAGTTTGTTAGAAGACTCATTCTTGCTTTAAAGCAATATCTTGAGGAAAATGGAATAGATCAATGAAACCACAAAATTCGGCAATTTAAAGTCTATTTTGAATCGAGATAAACTCCTCTATTTGAAGTTTTTCTAGGTTTCATTGTGTTCAAATGTTACTAGGGATTAAAAACTCCTATAAAAAAAAAGAATTGAAAGACCACAAAGATTGCCGATGAATAACCCTCTGTTGAGTCTGGAGGAAGTGGTTATTGTGAGACCCAATAACTGGTCTCCTAGAATGCCTTTATTAATGACCTCAGAGAGACTGTCAAAGCATCTAATGAAATTTCAGAGATGCTAAGCGAAGGTCTTTCAAACACCACAAAATTGGCCAAATTATTTAGCTAGCATTAGAAACCTGGGATGTCAGTATTTCTAAGGATTCAAGTAGTAACAGTCAAGAAGCGGTAACAACAATCAAGAGAGCAGTTTTTGATTTCCCATAAGAGGGTCTACTCCTGTCCTGCTGATTCATTATGTAGCTTATATAATACTTGTGGAGTATTTGATTATATTCTGACAATTTTCACAATTGCCTACATATCATCTATGTCACTTGAAATCAAATGCCATGGTTAATGCTGTATTCATATTTAAAAGTAATGAAATAGAAATTGACAGTTTTGGTTTGGAGGAAAATGTCATTGAGCAGATTAATTATCCAGCCTGAGCCATTTGATTCTTCCACCCATAAACTCTTTCATGTGGTTATTTTTACAAGATCAAACATGCATGTTTTGCTACATAGCTTTCATAGAATCAATATCTGCTCTTACAGCTAACAGATTCTCAGTGTTATAATTTTTTCATACTCCTCTTTGAAATCCTTAAGGCTTACCATCATTTTCCAAGAACAATGTTAAGAATAATTCAAAGCCATTTAGTAAATTGCTGCTTTTATACCTCTATTCTGTGGCAAGAGTGGGGGTTAGAGCTGAAAGAGTTAATGTAGCTTTGATTGGTGTCTGTTTACAACCACAGAGTGGCAAGCCCAGGGAGAATACTGCTAAGTGCATGTTTGTGGAGTCAGCTAGTAGCAGCAGGATTTCAGAAAATGACTTAATGCTTTGGTCCTGTGCTTCAGTTCCAGGGTTGGGACTATTAGAGTGAAGACAATATTCACAGTGTCTTACACCTTCTGAGTGTTCAACATTATGTTATCCTTCCAACTGTGAAATGAATTCCGGGCTGTCCTTAAATCCCAGTAAGTAACTAAAACTCCTCTAATGTAAAGTAGGTAGCAGAGCAGTAATTACTGCATGCACTTAAAAATGTACCAAGCTCATTTACCCTGTGTTTTTAAAGTGATACATGGGGTGGCTAAACTGACACTAATTAGACTCATGGGTTTTGCCATAGGACAGCATGGACAAGGACACTATCATTGCAATCACAGCTTGCTCCGAGTCAGGCTTTATAGTAGCTTAAAGACTAGGTGTAGTGGGTGTAATACTAAAACCCCAAGTTTTAGAGAGACTGCAGGAATTTATGGCCAGGCAATCTTGAATGTTTCATAGCAGTTCTGTGGGTACACACACTGAACCATCAAAAAATGTTGGCTGAGAAGTGGATCATGGCATATTCCCCTGAACAGGGCTCAGGAACTTATTCCAAACACAGCAAAACAATAATGATGATGATGCCTAATCTAACATGCACGGAGAATTCAAAATATATTAGACATTGTTTATCAGGTATAAACACGTTGAGTAAGTACAACTCATTTAGTCCTTGAAATAGGTTGTATTGTTATTTCTGTTTTACAGATGAGAAGGAAATATAGACTAAGTAGTAAGTTATCCATGGTCACATAGTGGGTACACCAGAATTCAAACTCATGCCATATAACAGTCTCTCCACCCTCAATCACCACTCCATGATGATTTAGGAATTTTGGCATTTTCGACCCTTATTTCTATAGTTTAAATTATGTTTAGAAACTCTCCAGACTTTGCTTTGACAAGCAAACTTAAGACAGAAAAATAATTTTGTGCTGGGATCTTAAGAAGAATAACAACTTGTGATATGCATGATTTTAAGACATCTTGGATGTGCTGTCAGGTTAAAAATATGTTTTATAGGATCATAGCTATTAGACATGCAGGGGGTCTATGTAGATATCTGATGCAGAAATCCTGGTTCCTTGCAAGGATGACTTTAAGAAGGTGCTTGAAACTGAAGTAATATGCAGGATATTTTTATAGGTACATTTTCTCTGAGTTGAATATCATTTTCATCAGATTCCCGAAGGGTTCTATGGCCCTTAATATTAAGGATCCAATCTAAATGTCTTTAGATAAGTCTTCTTTCCTTCCTTCTCTTCAGTACCACAATTTTCTCCTTGTGCTCATTCATTTTCATCTCATCCACCCTCTTCCTACTTCTACCCCAAGTCCATCACCACATAGGACCACGCCCTCCAGCTTCTCACCCCTTTGGAGAGCTGATAGAAAGGCAATTCAGTCATCCATCTCTGAAATGAGCTTACTATTTTCTTAGTGTACAGAAGGACCCAAAATTCAACTATAGTAATGGCCTGAAGAAGCTTGGTTTTTTTAGGCCCACTTTCCCCCAATTATTCTTCACTCCACTGATTCTCCTTGGTATATCATGTTTGCTCTGTCTTCCAGAGCCTGAAATTCAGAAAGTTTCAGAGGTTACATAGCAAAGTCTGGTTATAAAGTCTCATGGCTATTAATCCATATGCAACTTAGCCTTTCTCTCATATATGCTGTCCTTTCGGTAGTGTTTCCCTCACTTCTTTCAAGACAGACACCAAAAAACAAAAATGTACTGAGTAGGGAAAACCCAAACTAGAGAACACATTCTCCTAGTTTCCTAGATTCTTTACTTAAAACTCTAACTGAATAGACTCATCAAGTATCTATAAGTCAGAAATCTCCATTCGTTATTGATTAATTCATTGATTTATTTTTTATTTCATGCAGTGACCTCCTAGGGGCTAATGACATAGTAGTAAATAAGCAGACCATGCATTTGCCTTACACAGCTTTAGTTCAAACCAAACTTTAAATCTTGGGTAGTTAATGAATTCCATGTTCTTAAAGTGAGCACAATATTTTAGTTCTCTGAACAGGGCCACTCATATCTTTGTACTGTCTTGCTAAGAAGCCTATAGCAAATTTCTTAATATTTCAGTTTCTTATTAACTGATGAGCATGTATAATAGAGATAATAGTAATGCTGTGTGATTTTAACGACTAGAAAGTATCCTAAAATACGCAGTGCTGAGCGAGTTCCAGGTAGTAAGGGGACCATTTGAAATCTCATTTCCATCTGGTTGCTTATGCAAATGTTTAACTTGTGTGTTGTCCTCTGTATGTATATTTCCTTTGTGGTTGTAGGCATCCCTGATGCCATTATCTGCTATTTCACTTGAAAATTGAGTCTGTCTCTTTGAAATATGTTGCATAGTTTAAAAAGTGTAAGCAAACTCTGACATTAAAATCAACTTAAGTAGAAAGAAAGAAATGAATATAGATGGGGTACTTTGCTGCTTTTCCCCTGGCTTCTTCCTCCGACTGCCCTTTGGCTGAGATGTGCATCTTCAACAGAGCAGTAATTCAGTATGTGTTCAAACACTACAGATTCAGCAGTGAGCGCTTAAATGGTACTGTAAGTGATATCTTAACAACCTCTGTTAGGCTTAAAAATGAATCCTTGTAGAGACCAATATATTGTACAATTTTTTAAAAAGATAAATGGCAAAAAATAGCCTGACTTTAATAGAGCGTTCTTCCCATAATAGCTAGAATTTGTGATTCACCAGCATACCCGCATAATAGTTTTTGCAATGGTAGTATTACAGTTTAAGGAAATCTCCCTAGGCCTCAGTTAATTTGAATATATGTTTAATTAACATAAAAATAGAAATCTAAGATAAAAATTACATCTTTAGCATTTCTTGAAGAGTTTTAGAATCTGTGGCAGACATGTTTCTGAACATTACTTCTCTCGTGATTTTTCCAAAATGTTGAATACAGCAGTAAAAATAGGGCCTAGGACAAATGTTTGTCATGGTTGGCAAAGGAGGGTAAGGGTAAGGGTCCCAGGACAGGTGACTGGCTTTCCTTAGTCAAGTTAGGAAATTGACAGAATACAGAATACAGTGGTTCTTGTCTAGTACAATAATCTTAATTGCATTGGAGAAACTTGAAGCCATGAAAATGTTGCAAAAACTTGGCAACTGTGGGCTTTGAGAATAAGATGGACCATTTCCTGGGGTTCACAAAGACAGGCTGTGAGATCTAATAGAGGGTTGGAATCAGCTTTGGCTAAGTGTACCTGCGTGGGGAGATACTAATAGAAGACTACTTTTGTTTGCCTTCATCTTCATCTACCTTTTCAAGTTTACTTATTTATTTGGTCTCCAAGAAACTACTCTCCTAAGGGAAACCGAGGCAACAAGCTATATTCTGAAACCATGTTAGCGTTCTCTTGAAACCTTGAGAAACGGGCCTATGGAATTTTCTTCTAAGCAAATCAGACCTACATGCTTGGATAAAGGAACGAACCAGTTCTGGGACAGATTTCTGTGCATTCCTGAGATGTGTAGAGCAAATGCAGAACAGAGTAGTTGTGTACAGGAGGAGCTCAGACCTGATAAGCTCACCTAATCTCCCTTCTTCCTGCTTGGAAATGGACGCAAAATAAGTAAGTGAATCAGCAGGTGGATAAATAGATGAAGTTAGAATACTCCGAACTCCCTGAATAATATGAAAATCAGGAAGACTAAATTAAGATTATAGAAGATCCAGAGCACACAAAGAAAAAAAAAAAAAAGAATCTCAAATATTAAGAAAACAATTGATTTCTGTAAGTGGTTTAATTCAATGACTTCAAATTGGAGTCCTGCCAATAGGGTGCTAATTGGAAAGAGTTTCACCTCTGGGAATTTCTACAATAGGAAAATATATTTTCCCTTCATGTTTTTAGGCTTCCTGCTGGACTCATAGGAAACAATTTTTTGTTAAAACAATAAGTCAACAGCCTTTATTGAACATTCTTTGTACACAGAACAACATATCCTTCACTACAGTTTGTCTGGGAAACTGAACATGAAGGTTTCGGAAGAGAGACAGATGCAGGTTCGAGTTTCTAACGTGAGGGACTTCATTAAGAAGCAGCCTCACCGATTCTGTGGTTCAGCTCGAAGGTTCCAAAGGCTGTCAGAACGAGGCTTCTTTACTTTTCATTATTTGGGCTTTCTTTTCTTGAAGCTAAGTAATAAATCATATCCGATTAAAGCAGCTGCATTTTAGCTTTGGTTTCTTCTCTCCAACAAAGGCTCAATCTCCACAGGAAATTTTCTTTACTATGGAGTAACTGCATCAAATTCAGATCATGCTTATAATCAGATTTTGGTATTCAGAGCAGAACTGTTTCTGCAAACAATCTTTATCACAGGAAATACATGTGACCTTTTCCAAAAAGCTTTAGTTGGTCAATTCACATTTCCCCAATCTCTCCCTGGCCTGTAGGTGCTCCTTCTACGTTTTCCCTCACATCTTTGCTTCCCACCTACCCCTGTACTGTGCATTATAACACATTCTCTGGAGATAGGGTATTTATCATTTCTAATGGGTACCTGGCATCACCAGGAGAGTGGGGAGGAGAGCAGTCACAATAAGAATGATAATGTAGGATTTTCTAGCATGAAGGGGAAAAAAAAAAGACCCAGCACCATGCAATTTACTTGAGTCATGTACAACTCTGGCCGTTTGATGTTTAATAGCCACAGTAGACCTGCTTTAATCTCTACACATGTTGGTTTAGCTGCAGTTCTTAGCAGAACATGAGTTCAAAGGGGAGAAATGCAATACCCAACAACAACAACAAAATCCAATACATGCTTAGAGGGTTTTAGCAGCCCAGAAGCACTAAACAGTTTGTTTCACATAGAGCTACAGACTGGGATCAGCCCGAGAGAGAGAGAGAGAGAGAGAGAGAGAGAGAGAGAGAGAGAGAGAGAGATCCAAGATAAGAACTATAGTGTCAGTAGAAATAAACAGCTTCTATGCAGCAAATTTATGGTTTGAAACATGGAACAAAACGTTACAGTCACCTTCACTGATTAACATGGCAAACCCATTGTGATGTAGCAAGCACAGACCTCATGCGTGTCTTTAGGTCTCAGCCATTCTGAATTCCAAATGTAAACGTGGTTGGTCATCCTGGAGGTGTGCATGCTCTGTGTTTGCTTATATAGTGGTGTAAGGTGCTTCTTTTTTCCTATTACCCTGGATTTTGAAATTGAGCTTTATCTCTACAATATTCTCCCAGTTCTGCACTACAGTATTCTCAGCTTCCCTATAGTTCTCCCTCTATTCCAAATTGCCCAATCAGCAGCTTAGAAGTTTGGCTAAATTACAGCAACTGTTGCATTAATGGCTTTTGGGTTAATTTGTTTGGAAACTATTTATGAGTGGATGAGTTATTGTTCTTTATAATACCTTTTCAAAGATTCAGATGACATTGTCAGACAGCTGCATTAGCTAGCCTTCAGGAATTAAGATATAATTTCTCTTCAGGTACCAAATTTCAGAATGGTTTTGCTTTAGAATACTTTTAGATGATGAGGTTTACCACTCAATAAAAATTATGCCTCTGGGGAATACTTACTCTCCTACAATATAAGTTTATATTGCCTTTATGGAAGTAACATGAATGGGTAGACCCAGAGATTTTTTTTTAAAAAAATAAGTGGAGAGCAGTTTTTAATAATTTTTTTTATGTTATCGAGTAACCACCTTGTAGTTTTGAGAATTATTTACTGTTCATATGTGGCTGCTTACTTGCCCCTGGGCAAGTAAATTATGCCCCAACACCGCTTATGTGGCTGAGGAGATCTCCAGAGTTCACTAATAAAGGCATGAGGCATGCATTACCCAGACCCATAGATGGAAGAAGAAACGTTCTTTGTTTGCAAAACTGCCATTCACACAATTATAAATTAGATTATTTTATTTGGACAACTTAAATTTTTAAAAAATCCTTTTTTTTTCTTTTATTCTTGCTAGTTCGCTTTTCAGTTTAAATCAAATTTATTTTGATGACCATTTTCAGAATTTTTTTAGATCTAATATATGAAGAAAGGTAGTATTGGTTTATTCAGAAACCTAGATTTCAGAATAGAGAATTGGACTTGAGGACAAATAGTGTCACTTGCCAGCTGTTGGACCTTGGGCAAATGTCTTCATCTCTTTCTAATCCTAAATTTACTCGTGGACCTAAGGATAACAAGAGCTTGTTTCTCGCAGCATCACTGTGAAAATTAAAAGCACGATATAAGTAGAAGGTGTTTTTGTTATATCCTCTGGGGTTTCTTATTTCAATATGATGATCTAAAATAAAAGTTGCTACGGCTATATAAATAATGTTTTATACTAGTTGATTTTATTCCAGTTTATATTTAAAGCCATGGGGTGTGAATTTCAGATTATGGCTTTAAAAGTAGTCACTATTGAATAAATGAAAGAGAAAGGACACTGTAAGGAAATCTAAATAACATTTATTTATTCATTTATCAACTCATTCATTCATTGACATTTATTATGTTCCTACAATATAGAAGTACTTAATGTGAAAAGTTAATTATGATAACGTTCTTACCTTTGTTGTGATAAGGGTTATAGGTATGTAAGAAATACTATAGTAAAGTAGGGTCTTAAAAGAGAAAGATGATTATTCTGTCTGGGTAGAGGAGTCAGGTGGTGAGGATGGGGGTGCAGAACTGGCTTGCATAAAGGTTCTTGTTCTCTAGCAGCTTATGGCCTGATGGAGAAGCAGGTATACACTTAATTTTAACAAGGAAGTTGCTTCAGTAAAGATTTGTACAGAAAGATAAAGATATGTATAGATATATATTTTGAGAGCACAGAAGAGTGAATGTGTGGAGAAGGTGGAAAAGGCTTCACTGTGCCTGAAAAATAGCTCCAGGAATGCTCTATAGAGGTACCAGTCTCTCCTGGGCTTGTGCCATTATCATAGGCAGTGTTGCCTGCTGGTTAACAGCACACTTTTTGAAAATCCTACAAACCTGGATTTTTATCCTAGTTTATAGGACTTACTGGTAGTATTACTTAAGATACTAGGCCTCCAAACGTTTTCATCTGTAAAGGAGGGACAAACATACTACCTCTTTGAAAAGCAGGCATTCAGATTAGTCAGAGTGTAGATAAAACAATCAATCTAATGCTCAGCATATAGAAAACACTCACTATATAGTGCATTATGTAGTTACTCTTGTTGGAGCAGTAGTGGCAGTAATAGGAGTACTAGCAGAGGAGTGGTAGCAATGCAAAAATGAGGTGAGTGTCATCAGTCTCTTTTTACATGTGAGGAAATCAAGTCTTAGAGAGTTCAGTTAAGGAGCTTGCTCAGTGATAGTAGTGACAGAGCCATTCTTAGAACCCAGTGTTATCTTACTCCAAAGTTCAAGATCTTAAACGCTGAAAGAACTTAATATTTAGCTGATTTCTGAAGGAGTAATTTGGCATCTGTCAAAAGACATGAAGATGAATACTTTTTGAAGGCCCAGGATGCCATGCCATGCCAATTGGAGGAAGAGCATTCACAGTTTAAAAATATTTGTCCACATTACTGCAAATCAGATCTGAGAGAAGAGGCTTCGTGTTAATTAGGTAAGTTCTTTCAATTTCTTCTTGCTCTGGGATTTGAAGAATATATGAATCAGCACTGGCTGCTGTAACAAAATACCATAAACTGGTTTAAATAACAGAAATTTATTTCTCACTGTTCTGAAGGCTGAGAAGTCCAGTACCAAGGTGCTAGCTAGATGAGTTTCATTCTGAAGCTTTCCTTTTTTGGCTGGTAGGGTGCTGCTGTCTTGCTATGTACTCATATAACCTCTTCCTTGTGCACACAAATAGTGAGGTCTCTGGTATCTCTTTTTATAAGTATGCTAATCTTATCATATCAGGCCCATACCCTATGACCTCATTTAAGTTTAATTTCTTCGTTAGAGGCCCTATCTCTGTATATAGCCACACTGGAAGTTAGGGCTTCAACATACAGATTTTGAGGGGACACAAACATTCAGTCCAAAAGAAAGAAATAGATGACATATTTCTAGTTATATGCCCAGAACTAGTCTAAATCAGATGTAAAAAGTGGTTTCTATATATGCATGTATATATATGTTTTTCATCAGCATGTGTGTTTCTTGATGAAGCTATTTTTCAAGTTCATGGTGTCATCATTTTATCCCTTCTCTCCTCAATTCAGAGGCCATAATTTTGGGCACAGTACATCTCCACCCACCTGTTATGGAGCAAATATTTCATATTGATGTAGATGCCATTCCCTATCCCAGCCTTAACAAAACTCTGTTAGCAATAGTTCCTCTCCTCTCTCAGGCTTCGGAACTCCAACACCTTGGATCCTCATCATACAGAGCAACACAAGTTTTCAGGGCAGTAGAGGTATTGTAGGATGAGCCTCTTTGTGTCAACAGGCCTATGTTCAAATCCTAGGCAGGGAGCTCTCTTTCTCAGAATCTGTTTCCTTATCTAGAAAAGGAGATATTATCTACCTGTTGGGTTAATATGGTAATCAACAATAAGTGGTAATTAACATCGCAAATTGTGATACTTAAAAATCGTAATCTCTTCTTTCATGCCAGAAGGGCCGAGGGCCCTGGAGTTTGATACAAAAACTGTCTATTTTAGAGGTCGTTTTAAAAAGCTAGCTTGCTGAATTTTTGACCTCCTCTTTTCCCAGAGAAGACAACAGCCTGTCAAGTATGCCTTCACCTAGAGACCTTGTCATCTATGGAAAATCCTGGTCTGTGACCTAGGTGGCCAGCTTTGACCTGCCTTCACTTATGAGGATTCTGCCAGCTCTTTGCCAGGGCTCAGCTTCTGCTTTCCACGTCTTTCCCTTACTTATGACCAACATAACAATTAATGACACAGACTACCTGTTACTGAGCATGTCCTTTAGCCACATTCCTCAAGCTATGCCCTGCTCTTTTTCTCTAATTTATCTTTACTGACTGTTGCCCATGGTCAGACTAGAGTTGGGCTATTATCCCTAGAACTTTGTGCTCAGTTTTTCCATCTTGCCCATGTTTACCTCATGTTCTACTCGCTTCCTTAGCACTGTATAATCTCCATTTTCTTCCCTCCATGCCGCAAGGCCAACCCCATGCTGTGAAGTGTACAGACCTCTCCTGGGTGCCAGTGTGAGCTGTTGCTGTCATTGTTGTAGATGCATATGTTGGGAGGAAAAAAAGTATCCATTTCACTATGAAAATCTACAGAAAAAAATGATAATGCATATGTAAAAAAGTAGAAGAGGGGTCTCATGACCATTTTCTTTAAAATTATTTTACTTTAAAGTATATCTGCAGGAAGGTAAACCAAAAACAAATGCATTTTAATGGTTGATTATATCTCAATAACTCAAGTTGTTATGCCGCAAACACCAATACTATTAGGAATAGTTCAATATCACCTTGGGCTGAGCTGGTTGATGAAACAGTACTCCAAGATACTAAAAGAGACATTGATTGCTTTGGGTGAGGAGGGAATTGTTCCTATTTATCTGTATCATATAGAGTTCATGTGTGTGATTGGCATATATAAACACACACAATTGCTCATGTATAAATGTGTTTGCTGAGTCCTATACAAGAAAATATTGTCCTAGCTGGGAAATAAAAAAATAACTAAGACACAGCAAATTCCTCTCAAGGATGTTACATAGAATTTAGTCTGAGAGATTTTATTCTACACAGTATAGAAAGTGATATGCCATGAAAAAAAAAAAAATGCTACAGGATTTTGCCTAGCAATAGAATTTGGATCATTTCCTTTTGAGCATATCTTTTTTAAAATTTAGGGGCTTAAAAACAACAAACACGCATCTATAATTTGGGTAGGGTTCAACAGGAATGGCTACTTTTTGTTTCAAGTGATGCTGTCTGGGGTTGCTTGCTTAGGATTGAAGGATCCAAGATGTCTTCATACGCATGGCTGGCACCTTGGCTGGGATGGTCGAGGTTGGCTGGCCTTTCTCTCTAGCCCTTCATAGTCTGTCATCCTCCAGAGCTTCTTCTCACCTCATGTCCTCTTTCTCTAGCAAAGTGATCAGACTTTTTTATGGTTTCTGGATTCCAAGGAGGTGAATGTGTGAGTTGCCAGGCCTCGTAAAGCCTAGACCCACACCTGGCAAAGTTTCACTTCTGCCACATTGTACTGATAAAAGCAAGTCACAAGAGTAGGCCTTATTCAAAGGGAGGGGAACTAGCAGGTGTGTACAGGTATGGGAAGAATTGCTGGTGGCCATCTTTGGAAATAATTTACCACACTGGACTTGATTGCATTTGTATAATTGGAGCATATGGAAATGTGAAAAAAGAATAAACTTGTTAGAAAAAGTAGGCTGAGTAAAGGCTTAGAAGTTGGAAAGAGTATGAAAGACAATTGTTGAATTTGTGTGGAGCCCAAACTCTGAAGGTCGATTGAGATTAGAGTCTGGAGACTAAACTGGTCTATAGATGAGAAATCACTCAGTGTTCTTCATGGACCTTCACACACAACCCCCTCATGTTCGTTTATTTTAGATCTGCTCAAAGTTCCAACTAAAGTAATGCAATACATCTTTTTGTTCCTAACCAAATTTTTGTTAGTAGAAAAATAATGCATATACTTTGTAAAAAAAAAAAAAAAAAAGACCTGTAGATCATCTTTACAGACACAGATCTGAGTAGCCCAAAATGAATGAAAAACAGTTCCCAAAGTATATAAATCATCTTAGATCCTGACAGTTAAGCATCCATAGGGCACCAGGCAGGAGGAATGGAACCTCCTGGCTATGAAGAGTAACAGCAGCATGATTCTCAAGCTTGTGCTTTCATATATGAAACATAAATAACATAGTATTGGTTGAGTTAGGTGACAAGTTCTGTAGTAGTCTTGGAGAAGGGGGGGAAAGGTGAAGCAGAAGAGGTAGAGAGCTTCTAGTGATAAGTGAGAGAATGTACATTTATCCTAAATGAAGTGAGAAAAGAAGGAAATTCAAAGGAAATACAGCTACGAGATGAGGATGACATCGATTTGATAAACTGTAAGATTTAAGTTTTTATGGTATTTTAAAAAATATCACTTGTCAGAAATGTATTTATGTATTTATTTATTCATACATAAAAAATCATACAGATGTGTTGCACAAAATTAGCATACATATAACAATCACTTACATAGTGCTTACAGTGTGTCTGGTGCAAAGAGCTTTACAGCCATTAACTCATTTAACAAGAACAGCTCTGAATTGTGTGTTGTTATTATACCCATTTTAAAGATGAGAGAACTGAAGCATAGAAGACTGCCAGGTTCACACAGTATGCAATGAGCGGAGCTAGGCTATACACCCAGACTAGCTCTGCCGTACTGCATTATCTGCTAAGTAAGGATGTTATGCAATAAGTATATTTAAAATAAAAATCTTAGATAAAATGGTAGACATAGGATAAAGGGAGAAATAATTATACCAGGAAATTAGTGCAGCTAATTTAGTGCAAATAAACTGGATCTCTGAGTTTCTTAGTACTCAGGATGAAAACAGAAGCATGATTTACACACGTGAAGATTGAATATAGCTGCTGACTGGAGATCAATCATAGTAGGAACTAGTTTGTAATGTAACATGATGTGTGTTATGGGCTGAATTGTGTCTTCTCAAAATTCATATGTTGAAGTCCTAACCCCTCAGTGTATCAGAATGTGACTGTGTTTGGACGTAGGGCCATTAAAGAGGTGATTAAGTTAAAATGAGGCCCTTAGGATGGGTCCTATTCCACCAGACTGGTGTTATAAGAAGAGGAAATTTGGACATCCAGAGAGAAATCAGTTGCACATACAGAGGAAAGACCATGTGAGGACACAACAAGAAAAGTGGCCATCTGCAAGCCAAGAAGAGAGGCCTCAGGAGAAAGCAAACCTACAACTATCTTGATCTTGCACTTCCAGCCTCGAGAACTATGAGAAAATAAATCTCTGCTGTGTGAGCCACCTGCCTGTGATATTTTGTCATGGCAGCCTAAGTAAATTGATACAATGGGGATTGTAATTTTGAAACAAAACAGTTTAGGTGGACCTCACAGCAGAGTAGGCGTTTTGACCAAGTTTGTACATCAGTGGACTGTGTAGAAAGAAAGCTTTAGGCTACATTATCACCTCTGTAGAACGACAACCCTAGTAACTGTCCAAGCACAACAAAAATCCGATGATTATTATGTTTACTACAATTTTTGTACTGGCAATTTTCCCCGGCACATTTCAAAGAAACCTTGGGGGAAAAAAAACCTAAAGACACTTTCACGTTAACCAGACGACCCTGCATTATATGATTTTTCTTCAAGAAAAAATTTCCCCCCTCTGTCTATGGTTTTATTTTAGCTACACACTTTTGTAAAATCGACTTGCAGAAACATGTTCTGAAAACTGACATTTTCAGGCAGATCCAGGCACTGCGTGAGGCACTGAAGCAACCCTCTCCGCATGTTGACCTCGGCCTTTCCCTCCACCAAGTTCTTATCGCAGCGGGAGATTTGAACACATTATGAAATAGAATTCGGCTTTCAGAACTAGGTACCATATGTCTTCCTTGGTGATAAGGTTGACATTTGCATCCATTGAAAATGCATAAGTCAAGTCATTCTTGTGCTAATGCTCAAGGGAAGAACTTGCAACTGACTTAAATCCAAGCACTGACAGGTAGCAGCCAGGGGATCCTGCAGTTTTTCATATCAGCACATCTTCCAGAAGGCGTAATTGTAAGGCAGTCATGTCTGGGAATTTTGAAACAAACAATAGACAAAGAAGTGAAAGGAAGTTAGGATTTTTGCTTTTTCTTCTTTTGTCTCTATTGGTCACACTGCTCACTGAGAGACTTTCTTCACCGCACAATTTTTATTTGCTTCCGTTTTACAGGCAGTAAATT
>NW_011888845.1:7421418-7424610 GCF_000151845.1 Pteropus vampyrus | reverse complement strand
TATGGTGACAGATAGCAGTCTAGTTTCATTATTTTGCATGTGGCCTTCCAATTTTCCCACCATTTATTGAAGAGGTTTTCTTTTCTCTATTGCGTTTTTGACTTCTTTGTCAAAAAATATTTGCCCATATGTATGTGGGTTAATTTCTGGCCTCTCAATTCTTTTTTATTGGTCTGTGTGTCTGTTTTTCTGCCAATATCATGCTGTTTTGATTATTGTTCCTTTGTAGTATAATTTGAAGTCAGGCAGTGTGAATCCTCCAGCCTTATTCTTCTTTCTCAGGATTGCTTTGGTTATTCTGGATCTTTTGTGATTTCATACAAATCTGATGATTTTTTGTTTCATTCTTTTAAATGTCCTTGGCATTTTGAAGGGTATTGCATTAAATCTGTATATTGCTTTGAGGAATATGGCCATTTTAACTATGTTGATTCTTCCAATCCATAAACACAGAATATCTTTCCATTTCTTTGTCTTCTTCAGTTTCTTTTAATAATATCTTGTAGTTTTCAGTATATAGGTTCTTCTCATGCCTTTTAAAGTTTACTTCTATGTATGTTTTTGTTGCAATTGCAAGAGAAATTCTTTTTCCTGAAATTTTATTGTCAGTATATAGAAACACAATGGATTTTTGTTCATTGATTTTGTATCCTGCAGCTTCACTGTATTTGTTTATTGTTTCTAATATGAGTCAAAGAGGATTTAAAAGGAGAGATCAGAAGATACAAGAAAACAAATGAAAGTGAAAATACAACACATCGAAACTTTTGTGATACAACAAAAGCGGTAATAAGAGAAAAGTTTATATCATTATAGGCCTGTCTCAAGAAACAAGAAAAATCCCAAATAAACAACTTAACATTACACTTAAAGGACTAGAACATTAAGAATAAATGAAGATCAAAGTCAGCAGAAGGAAGGAAATACTTAAAATTAGAACAGAATTAAATGAAATTGAGAACAAAAGGACAATAGAAAAAAATAATGCGACATAGAGCTGGTTCTTTGAAAAGATTAATAAAATTGACAAACCCTGGCTATAGTCACTAAGGAAAAAAGAGAAAAGATTCAAATAAACAAAATCAGAAATGAAAGAAGTTGTTATGAATACCACTGAAATATAAAGGATCATACAAAAATACTGTGAAAGACTATATCCCACCAAATTCAATAACCTAAAAGAAATGGACAAGTTCTTAGAACTATACAACCTTCCTAGACTGAATAATGAAGAGCTGGAAAATCTAAATAGAACAACAGTCAGGAAATTGAAATAATCATCAAAAATCTCCCAAAAAGTAAAGTCGAGGACCAGATAGCTTCACCAGTGAATTCTACCAAACATTCAAAGATGACTTAATATCTGTCCTTCTCAAAATCTTACAAAAAAATTGAAGAAGGGGCAATATTTTCTAACTCATTTTATGAGGCCAACATTCCCCTGATGCAGAAACCTGGTAAGGATAACACAAAAAACTGCAGATTAGTGCTTGCTTCGGCAGCACATATACTAAAACTGGAATGATACAGAGAAGATTAGCATGGCCCCTGTGCAAGGATGACATGCAAATTCATGAAGCATTCCATATTTTTATGAAAATTCTCATTCTCTTAGTTTAACAAAAGTTTCCTCACTGAGAGTTAGGTTACAAATAAGATATTAAATAAAATCTAAGTAGAAAGATTAAAAAAAAAACCCTGCAGACTAATATCTCTGATGAATACAGATACAAAAATCCTAAACAAAGTACAAGGAAATCAAATACAACGATACATTAAAAAACTATACATCATGGTCATAGGTGGGGTTCATTCCAGGAGTGCAAGGATGATTCAACACATTCAAATTGATCAATGTGATACAGCACATAAACAAAACAAAGGATAAAAATTATATGATCATAACAATAGATATAGGAAAAATATTTGACATGATACAGCATCCATTTTATGATAAAAACACTTAATAAAATGGGTATAGAAAGAAAGTACCACAACATAATAAAGGCCATGTACAACAAAACCCCAACTAGTATCATACTTAATGGTGAAAAATATGAAACTTTTTCCTCTAGGATCAGGGGAACCAAGATAGGATTCCTGCTCTCAGCACTCTTATTCAATACAGTATTGGAAGTCCTAGATAGAGCAATCAGGCAAGAGTAGAAATAAAAAGCATCCATACTGGGAACAAAGAAGTCAAATTGTCACTTTTTACAGATGATATGATTCTTTATATAGAACACCCTAGAGACTCCTCCAAAAACCTATTAGATACACTTATTTTTTAATGAATATTTTATACCTTAAATGTACTCAAATTCTTGCTTTGTTATTTATTTGACTTTGAGCAAATCATCTTATATCACCATCACGATTACTTTGTATTTCCACTGTTCTGCAAACAGAAATAATAATTATTTAGTGGTTAATTATCCATCTTGGATCTTTGGACAACAATGTAATTGCTTAACATTTTCACTAAAGGACAGAAAGAGGGAGGAAGATTTAATAAAACTCAAGTTCATTACCGTAATGTTAATTGGGTATTTGAATGTCTAAAACTTTTCTTTTAAAAAGTAATGAAGTCATAAGGGAAAATTTAGCCTTTATTTTGTTACATCATTTAAATAAAAACAGGTTGAAGATTTTGCATGGTACAAAAATAAAACAGTGGGGTGATGGGAAAAGCATTGGGAAAGCAGTTAAGAGGATCTGGCTTTGCATCTTGCTTCTACCACTGACTTTCTGTTGGATCTTAATCTACTAAATTTCTTGAGATTAAATTAGGTAATGCAGGAGAAAGCACTTAGAAAACATGTCATGTATGTATTCTTACTATTAATTAGAGGTTTATGTATTGCCTAACTACAATGTATAGTTAAGCTAAGAATGGAAAGTTCCTTTCATAAGTATTCCTCCCTCAGAACAGATACTACACTCTGTCTGATTACTAACTCTTTATTTTAATAACATTTTTATAGATTAAAAAACAGTGTTCACAGAGTCTCATTTAATTTTAGATCCTAAAATACTGAGCACGGTGTGTTGATGTGGTAGGTACTTGGTAGATAACTGAACATATTTTAAATGAATGAATCAACCAGTGAATACAAATATGTTCAAGGTATTTCATTCTCAAAAAATAAAAATAGAGGAAAGAAAATTGGACAATAAAGTATTGTGAAATAG
>NW_011888845.1:7403797-7421368 GCF_000151845.1 Pteropus vampyrus | reverse complement strand
AAACCTGGTAAGGATAACACAAAAAACTGCAGATTAGTGCTTGCTTCGGCAGCACATATACTAAAACTGGAATGATACAGAGAAGATTAGCATGGCCCCTGTGCAAGGATGACATGCAAATTCATGAAGCATTCCATATTTTTATGAAAATTCTCATTCTCTTAGTTTAACAAAAGTTTCCTCACTGAGAGTTAGGTTACAAATAAGATATTAAATAAAATCTAAGTAGAAAGATTAAAAAAAAAACCCTGCAGACTAATATCTCTGATGAATACAGATACAAAAATCCTAAACAAAGTACAAGGAAATCAAATACAACGATACATTAAAAAACTATACATCATGGTCATAGGTGGGGTTCATTCCAGGAGTGCAAGGATGATTCAACACATTCAAATTGATCAATGTGATACAGCACATAAACAAAACAAAGGATAAAAATTATATGATCATAACAATAGATATAGGAAAAATATTTGACATGATACAGCATCCATTTTATGATAAAAACACTTAATAAAATGGGTATAGAAAGAAAGTACCACAACATAATAAAGGCCATGTACAACAAAACCCCAACTAGTATCATACTTAATGGTGAAAAATATGAAACTTTTTCCTCTAGGATCAGGGGAACCAAGATAGGATTCCTGCTCTCAGCACTCTTATTCAATACAGTATTGGAAGTCCTAGATAGAGCAATCAGGCAAGAGTAGAAATAAAAAGCATCCATACTGGGAACAAAGAAGTCAAATTGTCACTTTTTACAGATGATATGATTCTTTATATAGAACACCCTAGAGACTCCTCCAAAAACCTATTAGATACACTTATTTTTTAATGAATATTTTATACCTTAAATGTACTCAAATTCTTGCTTTGTTATTTATTTGACTTTGAGCAAATCATCTTATATCACCATCACGATTACTTTGTATTTCCACTGTTCTGCAAACAGAAATAATAATTATTTAGTGGTTAATTATCCATCTTGGATCTTTGGACAACAATGTAATTGCTTAACATTTTCACTAAAGGACAGAAAGAGGGAGGAAGATTTAATAAAACTCAAGTTCATTACCGTAATGTTAATTGGGTATTTGAATGTCTAAAACTTTTCTTTTAAAAAGTAATGAAGTCATAAGGGAAAATTTAGCCTTTATTTTGTTACATCATTTAAATAAAAACAGGTTGAAGATTTTGCATGGTACAAAAATAAAACAGTGGGGTGATGGGAAAAGCATTGGGAAAGCAGTTAAGAGGATCTGGCTTTGCATCTTGCTTCTACCACTGACTTTCTGTTGGATCTTAATCTACTAAATTTCTTGAGATTAAATTAGGTAATGCAGGAGAAAGCACTTAGAAAACATGTCATGTATGTATTCTTACTATTAATTAGAGGTTTATGTATTGCCTAACTACAATGTATAGTTAAGCTAAGAATGGAAAGTTCCTTTCATAAGTATTCCTCCCTCAGAACAGATACTACACTCTGTCTGATTACTAACTCTTTATTTTAATAACATTTTTATAGATTAAAAAACAGTGTTCACAGAGTCTCATTTAATTTTAGATCCTAAAATACTGAGCACGGTGTGTTGATGTGGTAGGTACTTGGTAGATAACTGAACATATTTTAAATGAATGAATCAACCAGTGAATACAAATATGTTCAAGGTATTTCATTCTCAAAAAATAAAAATAGAGGAAAGAAAATTGGACAATAAAGTATTGTGAAATAGGTTCATGCTACATCATTTAAAATAAGCATTGATTCCCAGTAATGTAAACCAAGAAGAAAAAACTATCCCTCTCAAATTATTTTGCTTTATATAATTTAGTTATTTCTTATTGTAATTCACTTATCACTTTAAAAAGTATTTATCATTGCTGTTCCTTTTCTTATCAAAGAGATTTAGAAGAAAGAGTTTTAACCTGCTTTGCGAGGCTCCTTGGATGCACAGGTGGAGGATGATGGGTGATGGGACTTGATGGCAGCTGAAGCTGATTCCATGTGTTCTAGCTGCATTCAGGAGATCAGGAAAAGCATTGGAATGAATATATAAGACAATAAACGACAACCTGCAATTGAATGGACCTGTCCTGATCAGGTTTAAAATTTGAATGGAGCTTTTCTTAATGTAATGGAAGATGCAAGAGACACTTCTTTTCCTCCTCCCTCTCTCTCTCTGCCCCTCCTCTTCTTTCCTTTGTTCTTTCCTTCTTTTTTCTTTCATTCAGCTCTATGACTCCCTTTTACTTCCTTTCTAGGTTTATAAAATATTCTCCTTTTCTGATATTCCACAGCCACTGCTTTTTGCTTTCAGAAAAGTAATTTCTCTGCTTTAGAAGAAGAAACCATGGAGATTGGTCTTGTTCACCCACCATTTCCTTTAACCATCTTCTTTCCATTGATATTACTAAGATTTATAATTGTTTCACAGGATATTGCTTTTCATTCTATTTGTATTTTTCTTATACTTAGCTCATTGACTAAGTATAACCAGTATCATCATCCTGATAATATTGAGTCACCTCAGTAAAACATAATTGTAAGTAGCTATCCATGAAACAAAAATTGCTTATCTGTTTTTTTTTTTTTTCATGATAAGTTGACCTGGGAGGTGTACTTATGTACTTAAGTGTACACTCTGCCCACGATAGATGTTTTATTTCAATGGTAAAGATAACTGGAGTTTTGAAAAGTGATATACTTGATAGCTAAAAATTATTACCGATAAAACTATAAAGCTCCAACATTTTATGAGAAATCATATCAGAACCATACATACTGAATTTTTTAGCCCGTTTCCAAGATTCTATTTTCACAAAAAAATATAGTGTTTAAACTGTATTTCTCAATTTTTTTTTCTGTAATATATTATTTATTGTATTAGGGTTGTCCATGGAAACAGACTGATAGGATATATCTATATACCAACATCTTTATCTGTATCTGTATCTATCAATGTACATATAGAAAGAGGTTTATTATAAAGTATTGGCTCAAATCATTAGAGTCAAAAAAGTCCATGATTTGCCATCTGCAAGTTGGAAATAATTACATTTATGTAATTTGCATTTGAAATATCAGTGATACAATGTTACATTTATAAAATATTTAATTTACTTATAAAACTTTATACAGTGTCTATATAATATCCCACATTAATTGCATTTAAATTGAGAGTTCTCTAATATTAAATTTTTTTGTAGCTAAAAAATAAAATGCAATAATATCTAAGACTGGCATTAGAATATTATATGAACCTCAGATTTTATTATTTCAGTGATTTAACCTGGTTTCTCCATGCTTATCTGAGTTTATTATTTATTTCTTCTTTCATATACATATGAAACAGTTTCCTTGTCCATCAATGTATTATAATCTTGATGTAATGAAATTTTTAATTAGCCTTTCATATCAGGAATCATGGCTCAATTTTCTTGCATTGTACGATGATATATTTTTTTTTCAAATATAGATATTCTGGGGACTTAATTGTCTGAAATATGCCTATCTTTTAAACCCGTAACTAAAATCCAAATTGTTTCCCAACTATTGTACAGTTGTGCCATTGCACACAAATCAAAGACATAGGTTTCTCAGAACATACATAAACAGCTCATTAATGTAAAATGTATAACTCTACATGCAAATTCATATAGTATAAGGGCTAATACTTTGTACAAGTATCAAAATTAAAATATTTGAGTTAATATATGTGTGCATCATCAAATACTATGCACTACAAAATACTTTTCTCGGACACAATAAGATTTATCTGACTCATTTTTACTTTCTCATTCTGACTCTTTATTAATCAACTGGGAATTTAATTAATGTAAAAAAAGATTCACTGAGAGTTAAAAAAAAAAAAAAGAATACTAACTCTGACTGTATTTCTTTGTGGCTTTGTGCCAATCACTGAAGCTCTTTTACCATCCTTGGCTGTCCAACCTCTATATCTCCCTCGCCTGTAAGTCCTGCCTTATCCTTCTTAATGGCAATTGGTCTCTTTTTTTCTCTGCATTTTTTTTTTTTCCACAATCCAGTTTCTGACCGTAACACATACCACATTTTCCTCCTGGTATTTTAAATTAGGTCTGATTTCTTCACTAGATTATAAAATCTTAGTGGTCAGGGACCAGGCCTTTTCCTTTAGTATCCCTCATGACTTTCTAGATTAAATGCTAATGACAAATTAAGTGTGAAACTCTAAAGGGTCAGGAATGTTACTCTACTTGCAAACTAAGGAGTTAGCATGCCACAGAAACATGAGACCTCTGGATCAGAGGACAGAACTTTTACTCACAGAATATTTTGTGCTGGTCTCTTGTCCAAAATTCCTGTAGGTCATGCAATGACAGCCAGATTTGCACCACAAAAGAGGAACGAACCCTCAAATATATAACTCAGAGCTTGTATAGATGGCTGGCTGGCAGGTCTGACCATCTTTTTGGAAGGAGAAAAAAGACCTTTGTTCTAGAATATAAATAAAGTCTCTCTGGGAAGAAAAGGAAAGGTTATTACCCTGGAGAGTAAACAAATGGCTTTGGGGACATATGTCTCTTTATGTTTCCAGGGGTCTCTATCTTTAGGGTTGTTTTCCAATCATCTTTTAATCCAAATGCCAGTGCTCTGTGCTCAGAAAGCTCTATGTCAAGCAGAAACATATTCATGGAGCATTTTCTCTCAACACTTATAAGTAAGGTGATATGTAATGTATTATTCAAACGAGGATACTTTGAGAGTAAAAAGTATATTATTATTATTATTATTATTATTTTGCCATAACAATATCATGAAAGACAAAAGATGAGAAACTTTTAGATTAAAGAAAACAAGATGCATGTCACCTAAATTCAATGTGTGATCTGGATGGATCCTGAACCTGAAAAATAAATAAAAAATATATCAATGAAGGACATTATTGGGTCAATAGGAAAAGTTTTAATATGTACTATATTTTAGATGACACTATATACTAGATGATACTCTAGTATCACAATAGATGATACTAAGGTTAAATTTCTTGACTTTGATAATCTTACAGAAGCCATTTAAGAAAATGATCTTGTTCTTGGCATATACATGCTGAAGAATTCAAAATTGAATTGTCATGGTGTCTATAACTTACCTTCAAATGGTTTGGGAAAAAATATGTATTTGTGTGTGTATATATATAGACAATAAGAGAAAGAGAAAGAAAGAGGAATTCTTTGTACTAGTTATGCAACTTTTCTGAAGTTTTAAACTTTTTCAGAATTAAAGAAATATTGAAAAATGTTTACATTAGGAAAACAAGAATATGCTGGGGCTGTGCCAGGCAACCATGAAATACGATTACTGTTAATTAAGCATATTACTGTGTGCCAAGTACTATTCTAGTCTCTGGAGATAGAAAGCTAAGGAATTTTTTTGGTGTGGGGGGTGGATATCATCACATAGAGCAAAAAAATAAATAAATAACAAATGTAGAATTTGTTGCAGGGAAAATTTTGTGTAGAGATAATATTTTTGTGTGTGTCCCTGTGCAGTTGAGGGCATTCTAAACAAATTTTGCTGAAACTTGAGATCTGTGCTAAAAGATCAAGCTACCAAAAGAAATTTACAACTGTATAAGTAGTGAGAATTCCAGAGAGATTTACCTAACTTCAGAAGTTTGTGTTTACATTTCAAAGAAGGTTGAGTCCTGGGACCTTGGGGACCTCTCTGGGTTGTGAGGCTGGAGATGCTGGGTTTATCTGGCTGGTAAAAAGATTTATTTACATACTAAAGGTTATAGTAAGAACCCAAGATTCTTCCTTAGTTTTCATGGCATCACCCCAGAGATAAGATTTTCTCCAGCGCTATTTGCTGTGAGTGAATAGAAATCCATCTCTGATCCAGAAAATGTAGTACATACATTCAGGACAAAGTTAATGAAAACGAAAAATAAAAACCCAACAGAAATACATTAAGGGTTCTATTAAATAAGAGTTATGAGCGTTTTGTAAACAGAGAGGACAGGACTTAATGTATGTGCTATGCATTAAGACCTGTCTTCCAGGATTTGGTTGGATCAGGAAGACTTACTAGTTTGATAGAAATGAAGAAAAAGAATACCCATAATGGTTTCTGATAAATGTGCATTTGAATTAAAACATGTGTCATGTTTCACTCTTTAAATTTATAGAGTGAAACCTGTTCTTGTTCTAAAGGATTATTTGGAAAGACTGACATAGACTAACAATTAGCAGACATTCAGGGAGCAGCATGTACAGAGAGAGTGCATTCATGGGCTTCATTCAGAGCCAGTCAGACCTGAGTTTGGATCTCATCTGTGGGAGACTGGACTTGTTAATTAAAATCTGATGAACAGTTTTAATATATTAAAGATGGAATATTAATGTTTAAAGAGTTGTAACTGGTAAATGAAATAACCCATTTAAGTGCTTAAAAGAGTATATAGAAATAATTGGCACGAAATAAGTATTTGTTCCCTTTCCTTCCTTTTAGTTCTTCTTTTTACCATTTTGTAAAAGGCCATCACAATTATAAAACCGAATACTTGAAGGATATTATTTCTGTTGTGTACTCGTGTATGCAAGTATTTCATTCTCGAAATGGGACTTTATACACGTTGATCTTGTTATGTCAGGAATTGACTGCACATTTCGAACATATAAAAAGTAACCTTGCTTGACTAGGTGGGACTTGGAGACCTATTTTATCAGTTATCTAAAATCAGATTGCAAATAATCTTAGTGTATTAGCCACATTCTAAATTGTTTTTAGCTCAACACAATTAAATTAATGGAAGAGAAAATGCCATTTTTTTCATTCATTCATAAATTTCTATACTTTATTGAAATTATTTAAATATTGAAATTTCTATAGATGCATAATCTGAAAAATATAAGATAGATATATTTCTCCAACTATTTGCTTTGAAAAAAAATTTTTTTTCCTACCAGGATGATCCCAACCTTTTTAGCAGTAGACTATTGTTTGAAACTGAGTCTATCTCAGAGGAGCTATGAAACTCAGACTTCAGGTACTCCATATTTTCAAAGCTAAGAACTCCTGGCTTTTCAGAGTGAATTTAGTTGAATCATGTTTGGTTTGTAGTAATAGGAGCTGAGAGTTATTTATATTCTTCTGATAAAATGGACTGATCTTTGTTCCTTTTCCCATCTTTGTTTATGGTGTAATACCCATGCACAGAAATATTCCCATGGACAGAAAAGAGAGTCATGTACACATGTTAATGAGAAACAGAAGGAAGACCTCTAAGGGTGATGATATAACTGTTGCAAAAAATTTCTTTATGTAAGACCGGATAAAACAAAAATACATACTATTACAAGAATATAGTCATCATCTTTTCTCTATGCAGTTTTCTGTTAAAGGAAAACAGTCCAGTTTTCTAAAAATATATCGTATTAGCTGGATTAGCTAGTACCTTCTATTTCTTTGAGATCATGGGCCAACAAAATGGAGCTGTATATGTGATGTTTGAGTTACCTCGAATGCCAAAGCTCCTTGAAGAAATGTTCCTTTCATGCTCAAAAGCAGGAAAACAACAGGTTCGTTTAACATTATGAATAGTAGTCAATCATCATTGATCTAATTACCCAAGGTATTTTACCTTTGTTCTCTCTTTCCTCGCTGTCTCCTTGTCCGAGCCCTCTCCCTTAATGACAACATGAAAAAATTACATGACCGCGAGGTGGGGGGCAGCGGGGGAAAACTGGAACATTTCGATTTGTTTTTCCAGCAACTCATAATCTTTACTATGATAGACCTAAGAAATCTGTCTCTTTGTTATATCACTAAAAAATTCAGGCCGATATAATTATTCAATTACATACATCATTTGACAGAAAGATCCTTAAATATCTGGAGCCAAAAGAGACAGGGACATAATTCATCTGCTTGATTCCTCCTTTAAACTATGTATATCTGAATTCTCTTCCTTTAATCCTACATTAATCTTCCTTGATATTACTTTTAAAGGTTTCCTATTGAAAATTTTTTCTGTTTCAATATATCAGGGAATTTACATTTTTGTGGTAGTGACCAGCACAGGCCTAGTTAATTTTTTATCTTCATGATATTTATTTGTTCTCTCAATAAATATTTATTGGGGACCCAATATGTGGTTAGCACAGTCTCTTCTCTCGAGAAACTTATAGACTAGTGAAAGAGACAAAGAAAAAAAATGCATGCTATGCATTAAGTGCTATGAGATACTGGGAGGTAAGAGAGCTCATAGAATAGACTTCTGATTCAGTCTTGATGGGGTCAGAGAGATCTTTCTGGAGGAAAAGTCTGTAGTCTCAGTTGATATCTAAGGGATGAAGGAAGTTAATATGGGAAGAGGTGGATACAGTACTTCAAGCAAATGGAACAGAATGTGTTAGAGACCAGATGAAAAGATGAGAATGGGGGCATGACAATTTGGGGGAGAGGAGTCTGGGTGGTGGAGGGAGAGAGAGTTAAAAAAAATAGTTAATTAAGAACTAAGATGAGCTAGTTACAGTTTTCACAATGATTATCTTAATAAGTTATCTCATATTTATATTACTAATTTATTACTCATGTCTGAGCAAATGATAAATTTCAGCAGTCATTTCACATTGTTAGACATTTCTCATGATTTAAGGTTCAAAATTGTACATACCATAAATCATCCTTGCTATAATAGAATTCAATTTTTTTTAAAAGTGTTCCAATATAAATTAATATAGTTTGGCACAATATGCCAGAATATGCATAGAGTACATATGATAAATATGTTCTATTGTGTTACTTTTCTCCTTAGAAAAACTGTTTAGCTTTACTTTATGAGCTGAAACCATTAGGCTTTTGACGAGGTAGACAGGATTTTTCTTCACTTAGTCTTGCATGCATGCACACTTAATCAGATCATTCTATAGTCGTTTACATGAATTTGCATAGACAATCGGTGTATTGTTGCCTGTCCACCTTATATATTCATAATTATAATGACTGTTATGCCTATTACCAACCATATTAAAGAGTCCACGTAATGAATTAAATAGGATTTCCTATTGTGCAGTTCATTAGCAGTAGTCCTGGTCCATTCAACTACAAGAAAAAACAGTTTGAGGAAAGGAATTAGCTAATACATATGGACTTGGCCATTAGTTGTGGAAAAGGCCTACTCTTTAAAATGTTTTGTCAAAGCAAATGTTCCAAGTCAGTGAATTTTGCTCTTTAAAGGGACTTTGCCCATATAGAAATGTAATATTTTGCCTCCACCAATGGTACCCTATTAGAAGCCTATTCTGCCTCCTTTTAAACTAGTTTATATAAACAAACAACTAAATGTATTCAAATAGTAGACAACCTAGAACATTTAAAGACAATGGGTTTGTTTCCCAAGGTCAAATTTGTTTAATATGAATTTTGCCTGGTGAATTAATATAATCTGTGTTATTTCTATGCAATATTTAGTAGAAACTTTGCTTTTGTCACTTCCTCCCCTTGCCTTTTCCATTCACATCTATGTTTTAAATGTCCAGCACTGTTTAGCAGACCCTGGAATCTCAGACACTCTCCTGAAGCCTTCTCGTTATACTCTCTTCTGTGGTGGTCTCAAACTCCAGGATATTTTCCCTAAGTTTTTACAATGAAATAGACATGACTATACACGTTTTCCCCTCTAGCTGAAAACAGAGCGTTCCTATGAAATCTTTTCGTAAGCCGAAATGGCGTAAAGTGAAGAATTATCTTAGAACATATCTTGCCAAAAGATGCACAAAATAAATTGATAAAGCACAGACTTTCACAAACGCAATTCAAAGCTCTGGTGGCTTCGTGCTGAGATGCTGAGTAGTTCCAGAAAAGGAGCTTGGCCGGGCCACTCTTGATACTGAAAGCGTGAGAAGGCTCTGTAAAGGCTCACTGCAAAACAAATCCTGAACACTATTTTCACTTTTCACCTTTTTTCATAAAAGTGAAATTCTTCAGATTTCTTTTTTGGTTGGAGAAAACAGGTACTAACGTAGGTCTTTCATAAAAGCAAAGTGGTGTAAAGTGAACTTTAAAAAGTGGTGGATACTTGTAATCAGAGGACTATTTTCTATGACATTTTAAGAGTTCCTATATGTTTGTTAGAATACAGGCATTATAGTAGAAAATCAGTAAAATGTAAGAATAAGTAATTCACAGAAACATTAAAATCTTATTGAAATACTTTCAATGCGATTTATAATTAAATGCAAATTAGGACAAAATATACTTTTTTCACAAATATTCAAAAAGTTAATAATATCTAATGTTGATGATTTTGTGGAAACAATTATTCTCATAAACCGTTGGTTAACATAAACTGACATTATTTTTGGTAATTTGGCAGTATTTAGATTTTTAACATGCTCATAGCCTTTTACTCTACAATCCTACTTTTAGGATATTATCTGCAATATAAACTCACACAACATCATTGGCAACAAACCATACAAAATATCCAAAAGAAAAAGCAGAAACAATATAAACTGTAGTACATCCACTTAACCTTACTGTGAAGAATTAAAAGATAAAAGTAGATCTGTACATTTTTTTTCCGGGACTATTTATGACATATTATGTGGGAAGAAAAAGCAAGTTGCAATGTACATAGCAAGAATAAGATTTCTTGGTGTGATATTGTGATTTTTAATAAGAAGTATAGATATATTTGGTTGTTGTGCCTTTTCTGGTATGGAGCTGGTAAAACTCTTGGAATTTCCTAAGTGATGAGAGAGATAAAGTTGTCTTTTGTTATGGTAATGAGATGACTTTTGGACAACGCCTAAGGATGAAGGCTGGTTGCTAGGAGAACCAACCATATGATTAGAGGGTTGTAATTTTTTATTCTACCTCCTCCCTGACTTCTGGGGAGGGGAGAGTCGCTGAAGAATGAGTTCAGTTGTCAATGGCCAATGATTTAATCAATCATGTCTGCAGTGAAGTCTCCACAAAAGCCCGAAAAGATGGGCAGACACAGGGCATAGTCTTCTTACAGTGAACAGTATGGGTGCAAAAGCCAGATCAAACCATATAAGTATACTTAAGACTGCTGGTTGCGTCATATTGTTAATATCCTACTATACTGTACGATGTTTCTTGATTGAACTACTAAAGCAAGGACTTGATAGCTGGAGCTATTGCCCTCATTTGTGACCATGAAGCCAAAAGGCTGATGACAAAAAGCCAAGATGCAGAGGATGGCAGAACAAAAAGAATGAAGCCTCTGGATCCTTGTTGAGCTGCTGAATCAGTGGTGGAATGCTTATATCTATACCCTTGTTCAGTAAACAATAAACATTCTTGTGATTCATAACACTGTAGTAGTCACAGTCTTGGTTATTTATAATAAAAATTATTCTTCATTAGTAGAGCATGGATAGTATGATCACATTTGTGTAAATATGTATGTTTGTGGTAGGACTTGTTAATTTATGAATTTAATGCACATTCTTTCTTCTTTTTTTTAGTGTTTTCTCATTATATTATTCACATTATTCTTAAAATAATTATGTAAAGTAGAGTATAGTTAAATCTCATCTCATAGAAGAGAAAATGGAGACTACTAAGGAGATGAACCAAAACTAGTATCTTAACAGAAAAGGAATGAAGTAATGAGACAATGTGTGTGGCTCTGAGATCTTTTTTCTTTTTTTAATTACACAAATCTAATCTGCTATTTGTTCATCTATTTAGGTATTTTATGGGTTTTCGGTCGATGTGGTAGAAATAAAGTTGGGGTTATTTCTTTAAATATATTTGAGGTGGCAATAATGGAAATGAAGACTCCCTAGTCCCAATGTAGCATGGAATGAATTCTATATTTATGAATTTAATGCACATTTTTTTTAATGTATTCCTCTAAGAGGATACCTAATAGAAACTGCTGAAAAACAGACATTCTTGTCCTCATATGGATTATATTTTAGTAAGGGAGAACGGTGATCATTAAACAGATAAATTATTACAAATTAGAGATGCCATATGTAGAAAGAAACGAATTGTTATTTTTTGGATTATACTTGGCCATGTACCTTGTTTTGGCCAATGGGATGTTAATAAATATGACACAACTAGCAGTCTTAAGTATGCTTTTATGGTTTGACTTGGCTTTTGCATCCTTACCACTTACTGTAAGAAGAGTGTGCTTTGGGTAGTTGGCTGGTACTAAACAGATAAAAGGTATGTGGATCCTGAATCCATCCTGAGGCCCAGAGCCCAGAGCCTAAAGTCCAGCCTTGTTCAATTGAAGCCAACCCATAGATCTGTAAGTGAGAAATATATACTTGCTGTTTCAAGCCACTGTGTTTTGAGGTAGTTTGTTATAGAGCATCGTTGTGGCAATAGCTGACTAGTATATAAATAATACTTTTATGTGTTCCTTAATGGGCTTGTGTTTCTTTTAGTGTTACTTTCATGCAGACAACTTCAAATTTTTTTATAGCAAACTCTTAACTCTCTTACCTGCTAATCAATCAACAATATTTGACAATGAAAGTGGGACTTAGAGTAGGATTTTATATAACTTACCCTCAGAGAAAATAGAGACTCGACTGTGGAGCCAAGTTGAGCTGGAGTGAGTGAGGATTTCCCTGTCCCAAGAAGGAGAGTCAGCAGTTCGTGGTCAATAGCAATGAGTCAATGAGACAAACTATACCCTCAAAAGGTGAGGCTGTGGGGGGCGGCCACAGAGCAATTCATGCAGAATAAAGAACTCAAAGAAATTATGCATCTATGATTAGATGCATAATTCAGAGAATTCAATAATGTCTATTAGAGAAAGGATGATTTCATTCTCATATGATTCTGCTGAAGGGACATTGGTCATTCTGCAGTGTGCGCATGTGTTTCTGTGTTGAATTTAAACTTCTTATAGTTCCCAGACGATTTAATTTTTTGCTTCTGTGGTGAAAGTTAGTTAATGTCTTCATTGTCAAACACAAGAAGAAGAAACATGGGAGGAGTGGAGATTCTGAATATGCAATCCAATCTAAAGCACTTGCCTTTGTGTACCTCCCCCAAACATCTACTTCATTGTGAGATATATTCAGTCATGAGGATTAAATGCTTCAAGGCTTAGAGGGATTGAAAAATCATAGTAGAAAAATAATGACATTAAAAAAGCTATGTTTTTGTCAGTGATTATATAAATAAATGATTGTATAAATAAAGGCGGTAATAGAAAACTGCATGCACTACTATTGTATGCAGCAGTGTTTCTTAAACATGCCTTATCATTAGAATCACGTGGGGCTCTTATTAAGCACACAAGGTCCGATTCCAGCCCAAAATGACTGAATCAGATTCTCTAAAAGAGATAAATTCACATATTTTAAAAATGCCCTAGTTGAATTATATGATCAGGTCAGTTAGAAAATGCAGGTTTATTAGGTTTTATTTCATAGCCTCGATTCTCAACATGTGAGTCCTGGACCAGGAGCATCAGCCTATTCTGAGGACTTGTTAGAAATGCAGAGTCTCAGGCCTATACCAGACCTACTGCAACAGAAATTCAGGGAGTGGGACCTGGCAATCGGTGTTATATAAGCCGTCCAGGTGATTCTGATTATGGCTATAGTTTGTGAGCCAGGGGTAAACAGATTACAGAATGGTGAAGAACGACTGGGTGTGCTTACAACATATCTAAAGTAAAAAGCATCAATACTTAGAGATGTTAGACTGCATGATGGACAAGGAGCTTTTAAAAATGGACCTTACCATTGCCCTGTAAATAATACATAAACACACAACTTTTGTATTTTCTCCTACTGGGAAGAGAGTGCCTTTCAGCCAATCAATTGAATGGCTACTATGTGCCTGGCACTGATTAAGCCCTTTTCCTTATAGCTCGATAATCATTGAGCTGCATTTACAAGTGAGCACTTCATGGAGTGGCATTTTAGTGGGACCTTGAAAAGTAACTAGATAACTAGTTTCAACAGGTAGAAAATGGGGGGAAAAGGTCGGAATGCAGAGGAAAGAACAGTAGCAAAAGCAAGGACAACGAAAAATAAGGCAAATTTTGATAATAATGAATGGACTAGGGAAGTGGATCTCAAACTTTACCTGCGTCAGAATCACCTTGAAGGCTTGTTTATACACTAGGATCTACCCCCAGAGCTTCTGATTCAGTACATCCTGGGTGGAGCCCAAGAATTTGAACTTCTAATACATTTTCAGGTTGTGCCGATGCTGCCAATCTGGGGACCACACTTTGAGAATCACTGGTGTAGTGTGTGTGGTGGGAGTTGATGGAAAACCAATAAATGGAAAAGTTGTTATATGAGGCTGAATTCATCCCATGAAGTAATGACTTATTTTATGTATATGTGCATTCATTTATTTTGGTTGATATTTAAGGGAGGATCGATGACATGGCCAGGGTCGTTCTGGATTACTTTGGTGTAATATGCTCAACTGAATCTAGGAAGGAGAAACAGGTGTGTTCTAGAATTATCTAATTCCAGCCTGCCTACTTCACTGCTACTGCTCCCACCCTTCGGCTCCATGCCTCTTAGAAAATATATTAAATTCTTCTCAGTTTGAACACAAGTCAACAAAGGAGATGACAGTGTGAAAGAGTGATAATTATTTAACAGTCCTTAGTTATTTGCATTTTAAAGGTGGTACATACTAATCTCAATGAATCTCTATTCTGGAACTCCAGCTATGATTACAGTGTTAAGAGAAAAATGCCAGGCAATGTGTATGTGAGAGGAAAGGGAATGTAGCCTTCTGAGTGGGAGGGCTTCCTTGTAGGTTGCTCTAAAGGTTAGTTCTCCCTGTCTGATTCTGTTCTATGGTATTACCTGCTTCCCTTTCACAACCCACAGATCTCAGACAGTGCCAGGTTCCTTTGCAGTAGATTAGTTTCTGACTGCAGTTATATTCTGATCCATTGCTAACCAATCAGCTGTGCCAACTATGTATAGTGATCTGACTTTAGTTAGGATATGTGCTTTCAGAACCTATTTAGTTGGAGTTTTCAGGTTTCTCTAGAGGGTAAAGATTGAGGATAGGTTATACCAATTTTTGTTAGTTTGTACATGAAAATACTCCCATGTCTATATGGTTTTTGGTCTGTTTTTCATCCTTATTTTAAATACTCTGTGCACATTCTACTTTTACAGTGAGTTTCACGAAATCCTTTTGGGAGTTGGTAGGGATATGAATAAATAAAATATGGGAATATCATGATATTATTGTTGTCTTTTATATGCTCCAGTTCCAGTTATCACTTCAATTCCATATTAGAGACACATGTAAAAAAAAAAAAAAAAGAGGATTCACTTTATATGAGAGTGTTATTTTCTCAGCTAATGATTCAATAAATAAAAGCCTCTCAACAAAATAACCTGGCAGAAGTATCATTTGGCTCTCTAATGAACGGTTCTCCTTGTTTGCAGCCACATTCCTCTAGCTATTGCCACTTCAAGGAAGCCAGAGAACACTTCAGTAGATGAAAGGTGACTATAAACAGAGGGACAGGAGAACTTTATCCAGGAAAATAATATCGCAGACTTTAACAACCACCAGTGAGAAGGGGACAGTAATTTGACAAACACATGAAGTTACCAAGCATGGTAATAAACTTGATGAAGATGAATAACTGTTTGAAAAAAAAAAAGAAAGAGATGACTAGGATAAGACAGTAGTGTGAGGCAAAATGCATGATCTAGAAATTAAAATAATATACATCCATTTGATAAATATACTTAGAAATGCAATAAATGGGCAATTAAGCATATTTAAGTTATGCCCAAATGTGTTGAGACCAGTAAATTTAAGACAATCCTTTAAGACAGGCCTTGTGGTAATACATACCAGGGTCACGAACCTAATTTTCTTATCTCGACAAAGTCAGTTGAAAACTGCTCAGAAATGTAAGTATACACACATATAAAACACACCTAATGTATTATTTTACATTATAGAGAACAACATTGAAATAAATAAGATCCGTTTTCTGAGAGGTCACGTATTTTAAAATGAATCAGAAATGGTGCTGATGATAGGTATTTTTATTTCACTCTCTCAGAAAATGATACTGAAACTTTCCAACTACACCATCAGGCTAATTATGGTAGTGATATATTAGACTTGATTGAGATTTGAGTGTTTCAAATGATATTTTTACTAACACCATTTTTCCTGAAATAAAATGCCATTGGTGATACTTCTCTTATGTCCTTTCATGTCTCAATATGGAGCAAATATAGAAAAGCACAAATAATAGTTGGAGCAAGGTCAGTGTTTAAATCGGGGTGTAAATCTCAGAAGATTTCATATCCAATATCATTTTTTGCTGTTGACATCAGAGGAAAAGGTTAAGATATCTACTTTCAGCTTGCAGGAAGAATCTGTTGCCCTTTTGTTTATGCTAGAAACTGAGAATAGTGGCTCTATCCCAGCAGACTAATGAAAAAAAAAATTTAAATAGGCCATCAAAATTGCTATTGAATATTCAAATATAACAGTATGTGCTTCTCTCTTCCATTTTAAATAGTGAGCCTATTAAGAATATAGATAATATGATTTTTTTTTTTTTTTTTTACCATTGATATCTGTCTGGTACTAGCCACTCATGAATGATGTTGAGAACATAATGCAAAGGAGAAAAAATATGCACATGAATATGTATAGATTCAGAGATTATTAGAACTGAAAAAAAACAGAGATCATCTGGACTACTGAGGCATCAAAGCATAAGACTAAGTTTGCCATTATGGCTCCATCATTTACTGGCTGTGTGACTTTGGACTGAGTTTCAGTTTTCTTAGACAAAATAAAATACTTCAAATATACTTTCTTTAGAATGGGTTCCTCCGAAAGTAGAGCCTGAGTCAAGAACGTGAGTACAGGTAGCTTACTTGGGACATGATCCCAGCATGCAGGAGTAAAAATGTAGGGAAAATGAAACTGGGAAGGAGGCAAAGCCAAGAACATAAGGGTTTAGGATTGTTTGCTATTCTAGCTAATAGGGTCTTGATTCCAGAATACCTCCTAGAAATGTTGCTCCAGAGGACGGGAGGCTGTCGCCTTTGTCCCCACTAAATGAAGATTGTTTCCAGGGTCCCCCACCCTTTATGCTGCTCTTGTAAATGATCTCAGCTGGCTCTCTAAGGTGTGGAGACAGAACAGTAGAGACATGTGAAAATCTCTTAGTGCACGTAAAACTTCCCACCAAAGCTGCAGCAGAAATCAGAGGTAGATTGAAGGGATGTGGGGCATCAGAAGCATATAAAATTGTTTGAAATACCTAATATGATTATGTAATTAACATACTCGATACTTTGTTAACTCTTAGGAAGTGTTTCCATTTTTTTTATTTTAAAAATGAGAGAAGACATTAACGGAAGTATTATTCAATTTCATACAGTTATTTAATGTCAGAACGGGCTGGATCCCATGTCACTTGACTCCCATTTAGTTCATTTCTCTTTTTTGGTATACCACCATGAATTTGACTTAAAGTACAAGATTGTATACTTATTATCTTTCTTTAATTAAGCTTGGAATAAATGCTGGGCATTTTATTTGTAATGGTCTGA
>NW_011888845.1:7400517-7403747 GCF_000151845.1 Pteropus vampyrus | reverse complement strand
GTTTGACTTCTTTGTTTTCTATTTGGATGCCTTTTTATATATCTTCTTGTCTGATTACACTTGCTAGGGCCTCCAATATAACAGCGGTTATAGTGGACAGCCTTGCCCTGTTCATGATCTTAGAGGGAAGGTTTTTAGTATTCCAACATTAAGTGTAATGTTGGCTGAGAGTTTGTCATATATCGCCTTTATTATGTTAAGATACTTTCCTTCTATACCGATTTTGTTAAGTGTTTTGATCATAAATGGATGCTGCATCTTGTTGAAGGCTTTTTCTGCATCTATAGATATGATCATATGATTCTTATTTTTTTAATTTGTTTATGTGGTGCATCATGTTAATCGATTTGCGTATGTTGAACCATCCCTGTGACCCTGGGATGATCGTGCCCACTTGATCGTGGTGTATAATCTTTTAATATGTTGCTGTATTCAGTTCGCTAGTATCTTATTTAGGATTTTTGTATCTGTGTTCATGAGAAATATTGGTCTGTAGTTTTCTTTTCTTGTGTTATCTTTACCAGGTTTTGGTATCAGAGTAATACTGGCCTCATAAAATGAGTTTGGAAGCATTGCCTCCTTCTTGATTTTTTGGAAGAGTTTGAGGAGAATAGGTATTACATCTTCTTTGGATGTTTGGTAGAATTCACTGGTGAAGCCATCTGGTCCTGAACTTTTACTTTTTAATAGGTTTTTGATGATTGTTTAAATGTCCATACTGCTGATCGATCTATTTAGATTTTCCAGTTCTTGATTCAGTCTAGGAAGATTGTAGTTTTCTAAGTACAATTTTTCTGGTCCATTTCTTCTAGGTTATTAAATTTGGTGTTATATACTTTTTCATAGTATTCTTGTATGATCCTCTGTATTTCTGCACTGTCAATCATAATTTACCCTCTTTCATCCTTGATTCTGTTTATTTGTGTCCTTTCTCTTTTTTCTTTAGTGAGTCTAGCCAGGGGCTTATTAATTTTATTAACCTTCTCAAAGAACCAGCTCTTTGTTGCATTTATTTTTCTATTATTTTTTTTTCAATATTATTTATTTCCGGTCTAATTTTGATTATTTCTTTCCTTCTGCTGACTTTAGGCTTCATTTGTCCTTCCTTTTCTAGAGTGTTAAGATGAAGTGTTAGGTTGTTTATTTGGGCTCATTCTTGTTTTGGGGGATAGGCCTGTATTGAAATGAACTTTCCGCTTATGACTGCTTTTGCCATATCCCAAAAGTTTTGATATGTTTTGTCAGGATAATATTGGCATTATATAATGAGTTGGGAAGTCTCCCTCCCCGCTTCTATTTTTTGGAATACTTTGTGAAGGATTGTAAATTATTCTTTAAATGTTTGGTAGAATTCATCAGTTAAGCTATCTGGGACCAGGCTTTTCCTTGGGGGAAGTGTTTTGATTACTAATTCAATTTTTTTGATATAGGTTAAACCACATTTCTCTTTCTTTTTGAGTCAGTTTTGGTAGTTTGTGTGTTTCTAGGAATATTTCCATTTCATCAAGGTTATATAATTTGTTGGCAGAAAAGAGTCTATAATATTACCATATTGTTCTTTTTATTTCTTTAAGGCTGGGAGTAATGACCACTTTTTTCATTCCTGATTTTAGTGATTTGAATCTCTTTATTTTATTTGGTAAGTACAGCTAAAGGCTTGTCAATTTTGTTGATCTCTCTAAGAACCAACTTTTAGTTTCATTGATTTTCTCTATTGAATTTTTAATCTCTATTTCATTAATCTGCTCTAATCGTTATTATTTCCTTCCTCAGTTTCCTTTATGCTTATTTTACATCCCCAGCTTAACTTTTTTTCTAGTTTCATAGGTGGAAGGATAGGCTGTTGACTAGGAAGGCTTCTTTTTTTATTGATATATAATTTACATATAATATTGTGTAAGTTTAAGGTGTATGATCTACTGATTCGATATATGTATATATTGTGAAATCATTACCACAATAAAGTGAGTTAACACATCCATCACCTCACATAGTTATGTGTGTGTGTGTGTGTGTGTGGTGAGAACTTTTAAGATCTACTCACTTAGCAATTTTGAAATATACAATACAATACAATATTGTTAACTGTACTTACGATGCTGTACACTCCAGAACTTATTCATCTTGTAAGTGGAAATTTGCACCCTTTGACCACCTTTACCTGTTTCCCCATTTCCCCTTGCTCCTGCCCCTGGCCACCATCAAACTGCAGTCTGCTCTCTGTTTCTGTAAGCTCATTTTATTTTTTTTAGATTCACATGTTAGTGAGATCATATTTTATTTGTCTTTCTCTGTGACATTTTACTCGGCATAATGCCCTCAAGTTTCAACCATGTTGTCACAAATGGCAAGATTTTTTTTCTTTTATATAACTGAAATAAATAAATAAATGAATTTATGAATATTTATTTATTTATTTCAGTTATATAAAAGATTTCTGATATGATTTCACATCAGAAGTGTAATTGCTTGATCACATGGTAATTCTATTTTTAATTTTTGGAGGACCCTCCATACTGTTTTACTGAGTGGCTATACAAGTTTACATTCCTACCAACAGTATACCAGGACTCCTTTTTCTCCACGTCTTTGCTAACATTTACTATCTCTTGTCTTTTTATTAATAGCCATCTTAACAGGCATGAAGTGATATTTCATTATGATTTTGAAATGTATTTCCCTTATGAGTAGTGATGTTGAACATCTTTCATGTACCTGTTGGCCATGTGTATGTCTTCTTTACAAAAATGTTTATTCAGGCCCTTTGCTCATATTAAAATTGTGTTATTTGGTTTTTTTGCCATTGAATCGTATGAGCTTCTTATGTATTTTTGGATATTAACATTTTACTGCATATGTGGCAGATATTTTCTCCTATTCTATAGGTTGCCTTTTCATTTTGTTGATGATTTCTTTTGCTATGAAGAAGCTTTTAAGTTTGATGTAGTAACGCTTGTTTATTCTTGCTTTTGTTGCTTGTGCTTTTGCTGTCATACCCATAAAATTATTGCCAATGTCAAAATTAAGACCAATGTCAAAGAGCTTTTACCCTATGCTTTCTTCTAAGAATTTTATGGTTTCAGGTCTTTCATTTAAATTTTTAATCCATTTTGAGTTAATTTTTGTGAGTGATATAAGATTGGAGTCTGGTTTTATTCTTTTGATGTGTTCTTTTTTCTCATTAACAAGTGCTTGGCAATGCACTCGTTAAGTGCATAGTAAGAACATAA
>NW_011888845.1:7397583-7400467 GCF_000151845.1 Pteropus vampyrus | reverse complement strand
TTTATTTTAAAAATGAGAGAAGACATTAACGGAAGTATTATTCAATTTCATACAGTTATTTAATGTCAGAACGGGCTGGATCCCATGTCACTTGACTCCCATTTAGTTCATTTCTCTTTTTTGGTATACCACCATGAATTTGACTTAAAGTACAAGATTGTATACTTATTATCTTTCTTTAATTAAGCTTGGAATAAATGCTGGGCATTTTATTTGTAATGGTCTGATATTTCTCCCTACATCTTTCCAAAGAAGGGACAAGAAGAAGAGTAACATTAACATAAATTTGATCTTGTAAAAATGCGATTAAGCTTATCACATGGTTGAACTCCTAAAGAAAAATAGTTTTTAAGTAATTTTTGAAAACTCTTTTTTCCTTTAAACATAAGGTAGCACTCACCCTCACACACACCCCAGGCCCCCAAAGGTGGCTTAATCGAGGCTGGTTTAGTGGTGGAAAAACTATGTCCCCTGGAAAGAAAAGACTCTATTTTTTGTTTTGTTTTTTGTTGTTGTTTTGTTGTTGTTGTTGTTGTTGTTGTTTTTAGAGTGGTTTATAGCTTTCACTGTTTCTTACATTTTTGTTTGCTTTTTTGAAATCCACTGCTTTTGCTTTCACTTACTGGTTCTTTAAGTGGTTCTTATATGTCTAATTTTCAAAAATGTATTATTACAGTAGCTCTCCATCCCACAGGCTGATCCTCAGGTTTCCTATCCACTCCTTCCTTCCTACCCCACTACAAACCTGCTCACTACGACTTGGCAGATAACAACTTCTAACACTTTTCTTATGATTCTATTTTTACTCTTTCTCAGCTAAGCTACATGGCAGGCAGTTGCCTCTTGGTTATCAAATAATTTATTCATATTAACTTGGTCTCATTCTCTAAATTGACCTGAGTGCAAATTAAAGGGTTGTATATAAAAGAGAAATGTCCAAGATGATCAGGGAAATAAAGAACTTTAATATTGTGGTGCTGGCATATTGTCAAAACGATTTCTTTTCTGGGCATGCAATAAAACTACATTTCCCAGCCTTCTTTTCAGTTAGGTGCATCCATGTGACCAAGTTCTAGCCATAGAAATAAGTAGAAATAATGTTTGTCATTTCCAGACCTAGTCCATAAAACCTCCCAAGTGATCCTCAATGTTCTTTCACCGTTGGTCAGTGAAATGTCAGTACTTAGGGGGACTCAGGAAGTTACTTATAATGGTAGAAATGGCAGCAATGTGGGTCACTGAAAACTGCAGCAGACTCCCACTCCTCACTAGTTGAACTCAGTCTTGTCTGTTACATAAATGAGAAATAAAGTTGTACTGTTTTAAGTCAATGAAATCTTAGGGTTTCTTTGTTATAGCAGTCATATTTAACTAATATGGAAATCTTACCTTATAATTGAAAATACTTCACAAAACATATTAATATACTCACTTGATTATAATTTCTATGACATATTTTTTATACCCATTTTCAAATAAAAGAATTAAGTACGTACTGTTATCAAGGGCTTAGGGTCAAGGCCAAGATAGATTTACATGGCTTGAAAGATTAAAATACCACTATTGTGACAGGCAAGAGGTTGAGTAAAAACAGTAAGGTTTGACACAGGATTCCACAGTATATAAACATCCAGTCAGGTAGGAGACATAAAATATAAGGGCTGATCCTGGGCCAAGGATGGAGTATTTTCTCCTGTGTATTAGAACTGCAAGAGTTTTCAACAGTGTGGATGTATAGCTGAAGAGAACGAAGCATCCCCAGAGGTGCAGCTCATTCCTGAATAAATTAGGTTAGAGGGCTAGGCCTTCTGGGAGATGCTCCTACTAATCAGAATCTGTGCTAACACGTACTGCCTTTCTAGCCACTAGACTTCGCTTAGCTCTCCATAATTATTTCCTTCCTAGGCCCTAATGTGATAATGTTGTTCAGAAGTTTTAAACATGTAAAATATGGGCTCATGTTACTGTGAAGATAATGAAATCTCTGGAGGAGGCTGTGCAACTAGCTGACAGGGAATTGGAGGTCCGGCTGTATGATCCAACAGTGTCTCTTCCCAGTTATAGTTTGGTATCTTCTGATCACTGTTGTCCCCTCCACTTAAATTCTGTGGAAACAATACTGGGTCCTGTGGCTAGCTGGGGTACTTACAGTAATGGCAGGTCTATTTGTCTAACTTTGTCCAATGCCACAGTCTTAATTAATGTAGTTTATAATATTCTTTATGTCTCATGAAATATGACTACCTTCTGTGTTCTACTTCAGGAATTTCTTATTTCTTCTTGGGCTTTTATATTTCTATATAAATTTTAGAATAAACATGTAATTGATTCGGATTGTATTGAATCTAAAAACATATTTAAGGAACATTTACTCATGTCACAATGAATATAAAGTTTTCCGATTCATGAACATAAACATTTCTCCATTTATGCACATCTCCTCTAACTGTTCTTTAGTGCATTATCGTTTTTTCATGTAGCTAAGTTTTATTTTTAAACAGCTTTATTTAGATAAATTTATATACCATATAGTTCAATCCTTTAAAATACAGAATTCAATGGTCTTTACTACATTCAGTATATTCATCTGTTGCCACTATTTAATTCAGAATGTTTTCATCCAATACCCATTAGCATTCACTCCCAAGCCCCTTACCCTTGGCAAACACTAATCTACTCTGTCACTATGGAGTTACATATTCTGGACATTTCATATAAATGAGATCATACAATATTTGGCCTTTTGTGACCAGTTTCTTTCATTTAACATACTGTTTTCAAGGCCCATCCATGTTGTAGCATGTATTATTATTTCATTTCTTTTTATGGTTAAATAATATTCCATTATATAGATATACCATATCTTGTTTATCCATTGATCCAC
>NW_011888845.1:7384876-7391313 GCF_000151845.1 Pteropus vampyrus | reverse complement strand
AAGATTGGAGTCTGGTTTTATTCTTTTGATGTGTTCTTTTTTCTCATTAACAAGTGCTTGGCAATGCACTCGTTAAGTGCATAGTAAGAACATAACTAGCATTCACACACAGGAGCCATTTATTGAAGAGAATTTTCCTCATTGAGAATTCTTGGCTTCCTTGTCAAATATTAGTTGACTATATATGCATGGGTTTATTTCTGGGTTCTCAGTTCTGTCTCATTGATCTATGCTTTTATGTCAGTATCATACTATTTTGATTGCTTCGTAGTATAGGGAGTGTGGCTAGTGTAAATGAGGAATTTAATTTTTCATTTTATTTCATTTTAATTCATTTAAATTTGATTGGAAATAGGCTACATGCTAGTGCAGCTCTTGTGGACTAAGCCTGCTTTCTCTCCTTATTCAGTTTATGTGATACATTGAGAGTGAGTTTCTTTGGTGGCAACATCCACTTCATCTTTGTCAAATTTTGATACAGAACTTGCTTCATGATTCTAAAACATGATGCTCAGTGCTAGATATACACACACTCACATTGTTTAAAGGCTCTGACAATTGAGTGATGCGTGAAAATGAAATGGTAATGGTCTCAAGAAATCTCCCATCCAGGGAGGTTTACTTTTACTCATTTAACACTAAATACTCTTACCCTCCTCTCATTCACAGTTCCTTGTGAATCGTATATTTATAAAAACAAAGTCTTCTACTACGGGTCAAGGGAAACCCAGATCTCTAAGACCTAAAGCCCTGACTCCTCATTTTGAGGGAATGAGAATGGGAAAACCTCTCTTTTTTTTCATGCATGGTTCACAATGGTGAAAACAAAGACACAGTTAAATTCTTAGTCAAGCTGTCTTGCTACATATAGATCAATGTGACAAAAACGTTAGGAAAAATCAACAAATGAGGAAAATCATGTGTATTCTACACTATATACTCCTGTTTTGAATGCTAGTTATGTTCTTGCTGCATTGCCAAGCACATAGTAAATGAGGAAAAAAATGCTTAGAAATATTCTTTGCAAACATAAGTTTTGCATTTCTGGGAACCAAATGCAAGGTAATAACAGTGTAATAATTTGCGAATTATTATAGAAGCCTCGCAACATTTCCGTGTGAGCAAATTCGAAACATAGAAAGATTATAACATAAATGGTCATAAAGATTCAGTGATGACTGCCTTAAAATGTCCTTGTTTCCATGGCAATTCTAGAGTAATTATCTCATCTCTCAGTAAACATATAAATTCAGGTTTAGTTACAGAATATTAGATTATACGTGCGTGTCTTGTTATAATAAAAACAACCTACCTATTTTTTCTTATGTTAGTGAAAATATTCTCATGTGATTATTACAGCTTACCTTAGATACTTGGCTAAACAGCTTTTGCAAATTAGCCAAATAGAATTTTTTAAATGTCGTATATGATTTATGAATTATAATAGGGAATAAAAAGTAAACATAAGCCACAGTAATTCTTATTAAAATTACATTGCATTCATGGTGTAAAAATTTTTGTGGAATAAGTAATATTATTATATCAGTCACAATTAACTTGCAGAAATGAAGAATTCACAAAATCAACTTGGCTACCATCATAAAAAATAATATGGCTTATCTTTAGTAACCATTCTGAATGTAGATTAAATTGAAGTATGTGATTTCTTTGTTATTAGAGAAATATTACCTTACTTAATATATGTTAAAAACTTCACCAGTTATTTTGAATTAAATAGGACATAGTGCAAATAAATAATATGTGAGATACTGAATATGATGTGACTTAAAGGACTTGGAAATCATCATATGTTAAAATGCAAGGTTATTTTTTAATATTTCATATAGGTTTTTTATGTATAGATCCTTTTTCTGACATATATTAAAATAATAGACATAGAATAGAAGTCAGAAACCCTATATTCTAATCCTAATTCTATAACCTGCCAGCCATGAGACCATGAGAAAATAATTTTTATATCTCCCAGTCATAGTTTACTTACTTATTAAATTGTAATAATTTTCATCCTGTTCACCCTTAAATCTGGTAGTAATGATGAAATGATATTATTAAAATATAGAAAATTTGTGATGCTTTTTGATTAAATAGAGAGCTACTGAATAGTCAAAGCACATCTGATTTCAAGGCAAAAAATAGCTATTCTGGTTTAGAGAAGCCTTGGGATAGTGATTGCATAAAATCGAGGTAAACAGTCTCCCTATCTATTGGGTTTAGACAGCGTGTAAACTATAAATGTGTAAAAAAGTTTTAGTAACTGCTTAGTATGAATATCCAGAAGCCATATTTCAGAACGGAATTTCTTCCCAGCAACATTATGGAGTAGTCCAACATGGAAAAATTAAATATGCAGTTGAAGAATATATGGATGTTATGGGAATGATAATGTTGGCAAAGGAACATGAGAAGGCTTAGGTATCCATTAAGATCCAAATATCCTGCATATAACTGAAAGCCCAGCATATTAGCTACACAAAATAGAGGTTTATTTCTTACTCATTAATAAGAATCAAGAAGAGACGATACTCAGCTAGTCTGGCAGGTCCTTACTCAACCACATTCCTTCGTTCTTTTACTCCATTATCTTTAGTGACGTCACTCTTCAAAGTTGACATACTGTCCAAAATAGCCACAAGTCTTTGCCCCAAAAATGTGGTTAACAAGGGTTTTTAGAAATTCTGTTGTTTTTTTTTTTAATAGTGTTTCATAAACCTGAATTTACTGCAAAATGAAGTTAACAGTTTTTAGAAAATGCAAAAGAAAAGAGGGATTCAACTGGTGTAGTGGCAACCATTTTAATTTGACATATATCATACAATGGCCAAGAAAATGTATTAAGTTTTAAACATAATAAAGATTAGTTCAAACAATAGTTCGTAATCTTGAGATGAGGGAAGACAGTAGCTGTTAATCTTAATATGAGGAGAAAGATTAAATGTTTATCTGTACATTTAATGATTTTGGGTAGTAAGAATGTTCATTACTTTCATTAAAATTTCAACAGAGAGTAACTTAGAACAAATGGGTAAGTTTTAAATTTCATACTTAAATGATCTCTCTTTATTCAGTAAACTCTCTTCTTAAATATCAGTCAAAACAAAAACCATGAGTTCATACTACACAAAAAGGAGAAAACCGAAAGCAATATAAATAAAAACACAAAATAAAACTGAACTCATTGGTCATAGGAGGTAACCGGACACAACTCTTTATTATGAAAATTGGCAGTTTGAAGGAAAGGAATTAATTTTGTTTTTTCCCGTAAAATTTCCATTGTAGGGTAATCAAGTAGCTTATATTGATAAAAGAAAGTCATTCTTTACAGAAGAATCTATACCAGTGAATGTAGAAAAAATAATAGAATTATAAAATTATGATTTCGTAAATCCTAATACTATAATCCCTTTTATTGGTTGAAATGATTAAATAAAAGGTTGATGGGTAACTTTACAATAGAGGGGTTTGTTTCCTAATATGAATACAATTTGAGATTAAAGCAACACTTATAAAGTATTTTTGCCAAAATTCTGAATTTGTCTGCCCTCCACTTTAGTCCAACCAATCCTTCATAGGTAACTTCTATCTTATACAAAATATGAAAGATAAGAACACAAGTTAAAAACACCACAAAAGTGGAGGGCAGACAAATTCAGAATACAGGATAGTCTATAGGAACCTTGATCAGTTCTTTCAATAAGTAGGTAGCACAAAAATCTAGAGAGAAAGAGACAAAAATAACAACTGTGGCAGACACAGGGATATACCTCTCAGATTCCCCTTCAAGAAAACAGGTGTTGCTTAGCTGTGACCAGTGTGGCTAGCTGAGAGCCAACAGATATGAGTTTCTGTAGAATCTCTTCGGCTTTTCTCTCTGCTTTAGCTAATGAGTGAACAAGAATGTGGTACAAGGGCCTGGCCATTTCTACCCAATATGGGATGCTTAAAAAAGGTGATCTTTGCTCCAGAGCTTCCTGTTGGGCTAACAGAAATTTTGTTACAATTACCTAATGGTCCCTCTGTCCAATCCTGCTTTCTCTCTTTTTCCTACTCCCAATAAATCCCTTGCATTCTTAATGCAGTTTTTCATAAGATGATCAGTCTGGTGTGACCACAAGAGGGGACATGGAGAGGCACAGGAAAGCAGTTTATTACACTCACAGGTCCCAGAGAGTCACTACATCGCACTAAGGGGTCACATAGGCCACAGGGGAAGCATCCAAGATTCAGGCTCAACAAAACAGTTGGGGAAGTTAGTAGAGAGAGAGAGGAGAGGTGAGGGAAAAGGGGAGAGGAAGAAGGGAAGGGAGGGGAGGAGAGGAGGGAGCAGGAGAGGAGAGGGAAAAAAACCCATGGGCGAGTGCCTTAATTGAGGGCCAGGGTGGCGTACACAAGCAAAAGATGGGAGGGGATTTCACTGGTGTGTTTGAATGTCACTAGGTCAGTCAAGAACAGGGCAAAAGAAGAACTTATGACAGGGGCCAGCCTTATCACACTGTAGTTTCTGGTCACCTGTGGGCAGAGTACTCAATAGCCTGTTTGTGGAGATGTTGAGGCAGTAGGAATATATGAAGTTTTAAAATCTGCAATACATCAACTAATGCTATCCTCATACTTCCTGGGAGACTTAATAGCCACATGGACATGTGAAGATCTTATTTGAATTGGGAATCATAAAACCAAATGTGAACACACATTTTTTTAGTCAATTAAAAAAATTTGAATATGACCTGAATATCATGCTAAGGTATTTTAATTTTATTGTGTATAATAATGGCATTAGAGTTATATGAGAGAATGTTAACATTTTTTGGACATGTCTCCTAAAAGAAGTGGTGAAATGACGTGACATATAGGATTTACTTTAAAATGTTTTGACAAATAGATTAGAACAATTATCTTGATAATCTTGGTGATGAAATCACTAGAGTATTTTTAGTTTGTTGATTAAAACACATTAGGACTAGTTTTTAGGCATTTAATATGTGATCTTGGGTGAATTAACAATGACGAGACCACACATTTGCTGTGGGACTACATGAAATGGAAAAAAAAAAGAAGGAGATAGGCCATTTATAAAGACAGAAGAATGATAGGAAGCTATTTGGAAATAAGATTTGTGTCCTTACTCATTGCAGCCGTTTCAACTAACATCTTTAAAAAGTGAGTTGCTATAAGGGAAAGTAAATATCCTTTTTAAATCAAAAGACCTAGACCCTATTATTACCTATATCCCTGGTAAATCATCTCTTGTATTTAATTTAAATTATTTAACTATACTAAATTTCAGTTTCTAAAATATAAAGTGGAAATTATCTCCATTCTCTTAGTTTATTATTGATGAATATAATAAATGGGCAAAATGCAAGGTACAACATTATATACTAAATGAAAATTTTGAGTATTGCCATCTGACAGGTTTCAATGTATTATAATCTCAATGAGATAAAAATACGCACAGAAGTAAAAAACAAAAGCAAAAACAAAAGAAATAACAAAATCATTAATAACGATTATTTTCAGGAGTTTGGGTGATTTTCTTCTTATTTATTTCTTTTATTATTTATTATATTTCCTAGGTAGATAGAATGAGCATTAATTATTTTGATAATTAGAGGACAAACTTTAGAAAAAAGGATCATGCTCCCTTAAATTTACATATATCACACAAGATAATATAGAAAACTTCTTTTAAAAATGTAAAATACTATACATTAATAATAGCTAACATATTTAACACTTACTGAAGTAATGCAAGTGCTTTACATGCATTACTTCATGTAATCTCTGTATGAGCTCTGTGATTTTAAAATGATGCATATGAAGAGAGGGCAAGCACATTGTTCAAATTTACTTGGCCAATGGCATAGTTAGAATTTGAAGCCGAGAATTCTAAAGCACTATCCCGTCCTCTCAACTACGTAAATATAATATAGAATAGCACCCTATTATTAGGAAATGGGAATGTGATAATAGAACATCTGTTTATAGTTCTTATACATCGTGTTAGAAAACACATTGTGATAATCTTTATCTCCTTTTGAAGCACAACCGGCATTTTAACTATTTTTGAGCAGAAAAGAAAATAAGTGCAAGCAAATGGAATGCCTTTGATTTTGGGGACAACCTGAAACCTCTCACTTACTTCATTGGCATGTGTCAAAGCCTTACACCTATTCATTTAGTGAATAAGCATGCTTAGTGTAGGCATATTAACTATGAACAGGCTAGTAAACTGTATTTTTCAACTTTATATAATCACAATGATGTCCTGTCTCATCTTCTTTATTTTTTCCCTTTCTGTGAGAAATGAGCAGAGCTAATGAGAAGTGTCACAGTTGATTGACGTGAATTCCACCTTCTCATTTTGATGCCCACTCTCAGGAGTGAGTCAGTGCTAAGGAGCACTGGAATGCAGAGGG
>NW_011888845.1:7358926-7383686 GCF_000151845.1 Pteropus vampyrus | reverse complement strand
GAGCAATTTGAGTGAGATATGCTTTACTCAGATTGTTTTCATCATATTTCTTGTGCTTTGGATTTGTTGAGTTTCTTGGATCTGTGCATTTTTAGTTTTCACTATATTTAGGAAAATGTTGACCATTATTTTTTCAAATATTTTGTGCCTACCTTATCCTTTAGGGATCCTCTTGTTGAAAGTATATTAGGCTTTTTGAAGTTATGCCATAGCTTATTCATGTTCTTTTTACTTTGATTCTTTTTTCTCTACATGTTTCATTTTGGAGAACTATTGCTATTCAACTTTGCTAATCTTTTCGTCTGCAGTATTTATTCTATATTAATTTCATTCAGTATATTTTTCATCTTTTTATATCTTCTGTGTCTCTACTTAACTTCTTGCAAGTATGGAATACTGTGCTACTGACCTTGACTGCTGATTCTAACATATGTTTCAATTCTGGTTCACTTTTAAGGTTCATTTTTCTCTTCGATATGAGCCGTATTTTCTTATTTTATTGAATATCTCATAATTCTGAATGAATGTCAGACATTAAGAATTTTATCTTGTTAGGGGATGTATTTACTCCCTTAAATATCCTTGAGCTTTATCCTAGAATGCAATTATTTGGAACCTATTTGATCATTTTGTCTCTTGCTTTTATGATTCGTTTTATGGGTTTGGAGCAGTGCTCAGTCTGAGGACAGCTGTTTCTCACTGTTGAGTCTAGCTCCTTCTTTGTATTCTATACAATGTTCCATGAATTATGTAGTTTATTTTATCTAGTTATTAGAAACAAACACTCTTTCAGTTTCTGTGTTGGCATCAGACATTGTTATCGCTAATCATTTTGCATGTTTCTTTCCCTGGCTTTAGTTTTTTTTGCATACTTGTGATAATCAGTACTCTGCTGAATATATAAGGAAAACACTAAAGATCTCTGAAATTCTCTCTCTGTACAGGTTTCTTCTCTCTGGAACTCTGTCCTGAGAACTCCAGTTGCCCTGATCTCTTTGGACTTTCAGCTCCATCTCTTCAACTTAGGGAGTCCATTTGGCTCCACTTGGGTTCCCTCTACTTATGCCATGACCTAGAAATTCTGGCAAGGCAGTGAGCTTGGGCAATTGTAGGACTCACCTTATTTGTTTCCTTTCTCTCAGAGACCACTGTTTGTTACCTGTAAACCATTGCTTCATGTATTTTGTCCATTTTTTGTGTATGTGTGGTTTCAAGTGTGAGAGCGTATAAGTTCCCTGTTTTTCCATTTTGTCTGGAAGCTTACTCGTGTTCATTTAACAGTTCTATTTAACACCTTAGATAATTGCTTTCCCGCTATTCCTCCTAACTAAACCCACACATCCTCCTATAACAATGCTCTGCAATCCACCCAGAATCTTGTGTGTTAATCTAATAAGACCTTACCATGTATCTGTCTACATGATATATAGGGATTTAGTAGGAATGAGAAAATTATATTTTTATAGATGTAGTCACATCCTCTGTCTGCAAGTAGTATAATCTACAGATATAAAGACAAGATACTGGGAAGTAACTTGAGAATAGAGATAAATCTAGTGATTATAATTGTTACACAAAAATATTTTTAGAGCATGAAGTGTACGAATAATTTTCTGTAGGTTTATTTTTCTCTTGCATGCAGTCCATATCCCCCAAATCTGGGAAATTCAACCTACTGGGACAATCCTGTGTTCTTCTTTCAGAGTAAAACCTTGAGTCATAAAATATCTTTTAATAACAACAATAAGCGACATTATCTGTGACCTCTAAAACAGCAGTGCACTGCCTGCTCTCCAAGGGACTCTTCAAGGTCATTTAGAGCCAATGATAATATGTATCACTTTGCATTAAGAGACCTCTCTTCATTTGGTTTACTGCTACTTTTTATTTGGCCAGTGCTATTGGCATATTAATAATCACAACAAACACTATTACTGGTTATTTTTAAAGCATAAGCTGATGCCTTAAGCATTATATATATGGTTTTAGTTAATCTTGGAAGCCTCATTTTAAAGTTGAGAAAACGAATTCAGAGAGGATAAATGATTTTCCTAGGTTTAAACATAGTTGGTAAGAACTCAAACTTATGTTTATTTGATTCCAAAGTACTGACAGAGCAGCTGTAGGACACTACACTGAGTTGCTATAAGAAATAATAGTAACAGCAGTTAACACTTATGTGGTTGTTACTAAGTGTTAGAGTACACCAGAGACATTAAATAATTTAATTATTATAACTACCTTATGAAAATGGGATAGGTTCTATTATTATCCTTATTTTACAGATAATGGAAAGACAAATAGGTCATATAGCTAGGAAGTGGCAGAGCTGGGATCTGAACCCCCACATGCCATTTTAGGAGTTCATGATCTTAACTTCTAATCTATGCTGACAAGGTCAAGCGCTAACATGTGACCTGCTGGTTTCCCTTTTAGCTTTCATATGTCTTCTCTGGTTTTTGTGTAATTACCCTGCAACCAGTAACTGGGCCAGAGAAACATTTTTATGTTTTTCTACCCTTTGAATATTATTTTCTGTTCTATTAACTTGTTTGGGAAATGCAGATAACTAGAAGGTCATCTCAGTTAAGGTCACCTCTGACTCACTTTAACTTTGTGTTATTGGAGAAATTGGCTCTTCTTTCCCATGTGTGCTGTTAATTGTTTTATTTGCCTCAATTCCTGCTAAGAGATACTGTGGCATGTTTACCAAATGAAGGACATACATACATACATACCACATACACACATGCAAGTACCACCAACAAACCACAACAGGCATATTAATACAGAACACAAAAATTCTGTGGGTGTGTGGGTGTGTGTGTGTGTGTGTGTGTATAAAACATCTGCTAAAAATGATAGGGCATCAGAGGATGTTTTGGAGAAATTCATTCTTTCAATAGATCTATTATATTTCTCTTTGATCTAGCTTGTCTGTCTGAAATGTATTCATGCCTTAGCACCTTCCTGGAGCCTTTCTGGATCTGTTTCCTCTTGTCAAACGAGTGTAATAGCTCTTACTGTGATCATTACATTTATTTAGTCTTTCCTTGTACCTCTTATTAGACTCTAAGCCTCTGAAGACAAAGAGCTTTTAAACTAGTGCAATTATATAAGTTAAAAGCAATCTCCAGTTCACTTACTAAAGTCTAGGGAACTTTAATGTTTGTAGGACCATGACTTTGATCTATTTGCAAATACATTTCTGACAACTCTTTCTCTCCTATATATCACTCTGCCCCATCCTGCCACAATTCTTTCCTGTAAGTTTCCTGCTTGCCCACTGCTTTATTTTCTCTTATTGATGTGTTGGAGCTTGCAGGCTATCTATTATTGTAAGTTAGACATTCTGTCTGTGTCTAAGCCTTTCAGCCTAAAAATGCTTTTGAAATCCAGAAATCATTCCAAAAATCAAGTTTAAAAAGTAAGGTCAATTCAGCCTGATCCAAACACTCTCAGTATGGAGTCCCAATTAGTTCTTGGCCTTAAGACATTGTTTAGGATCATCTATCACTTACTCAGCTTCTATTAGCAACAGCAAATATAGGGAGAGAGTTGGAAGAGAATTTGAGACCTCTCTTAACTCTTTGCCTCCAGGCAGAAATAGACCTACTCCTTACTAGACAGCTGGGTGTGTGTCCTATTTTCCAAAAGAAGGAAACTCAGCTCTTGGAACACATACTAGCATTTATTTAAAATTCAACCACAGGCTTTAAAGTGGAAAAAGATGACAGACATTACCACAGCCATGTAATCTAGGTCAACATCAATAGTCATGTTGGTTTCATGTCCCCTGGATGTGTTGAGAATAACATTTCGCCTGTGACCTTCCTCCTTTGAACCCATAACCCCACTTTAACAATAATATAAACATCAGACAAACCCAAACTGAGGGACATTCTGTAAAATATATAGCCAGTACTCTCCCAAACTGCCAAGACCATCAAAAAGAAAAAGTCTGAGAAACTGTCACAGCTGAAAGAAGCCTAAAGAGGCATGACAGCTAAATGTAATGTGGTATCCTGAGTGGGATCCTGGAACAAGAAATGGTCATTAGGAAGAAAGTAATGAAGTTCGAATAAAGTGTGGATTTTAGTTAATAATACAGTCTCAAAATTGGCTCATGGATTGTGACAAATATACCGTACTAATATAAGGAGTTAATCATAGGAACAACTGAGTACAGGGTATATGAGAACTCTGTACTATCCTTGAAACTTTTCTGTAAAAACTTATTCTAAAACTAAAAATTATTTTAAATGTAAAAAACATCATCCAACTATAGGAAGATAACTTTTTCATTCAGACAGGAATACCTTGATGCAAGCAGAAATGCACGTTCGTCCTGTTTTACTACGATGACTAAGGCTGTTATAGAATTTTGGATTATGGTAAATGTTAGTATTTGGGTTGGTTATTTCTTCAAACCTTTGAAAATCCAGAAGGTTTAATAAGAATCCCAGTCTTTTAAAACTAAATCAGTGGTTCCTTATTATTCAGCAATTTCTATGAAAGTGGGAGTCTTCTTACAGTGAAAAATTTCTTGTTCATGCTCAATTTGTTGCAGAGAGTTAACATCACTTGGAAGGATAATTACTTCTAAAATTTTGGGGAAACGATATTGATATGGTCATTTAGCATAGGCTAGGAATCTTGACACTTCTTGAGGTGATGTCCTAAAAAGAGTACACTACTTAATTTTTGTATAACCAGAGTCGTGGTTATATGTCTTATATACTAAACTCCTTTTATAGGACTTGTACCTTTGTATTTTTAAAATCTTGTGTAGAAAAAAACACTTTCTGCTTTGATCCTATTTTATTCCTAGAACACATATTGTTTATGTGGCTGATTGAAGAGTCTATTTAAAAAATTTAAAGAGACACAGTTCTTTATCTGCACAAATAATGTAAAGGATAGCAATTGTATGTGTTATATTTTATAACTCTATGCTTATTTCATTTAATTTTTTTGATCATCTTTTAAATTTTGTATCTCTAACAAATGAATTAGTAGCACTTTTAATACTTTGTATAAAATTTTCTGCTACTAGAAATTCATAAATCTATTTATTTGACCTTCATAATGAGGTGGAGTTGGTACTATAAGGTTAATGAGGCAATTATTCTTATAGAGAACATCCGTCATGAAGGCATAGTTTTTTCCTCCCTTTAATATGCACATTAATTAAAATAATTTTTTCTTGCTATTTGCATTGATAAGTAATCCTCACTGAAGGAAGGAGTAATTAAGATTCCAAGTATCTCACCGTAGTTTTGGATCTTAATTTCTATGGTATAAAACTTTTTCTAATAACATATGTACTTTCATATTTGCCCCCAATAATTTTATATATTTTTTTCTTTTTTTTTCACTTATTGCGGAAGCAGAAGCAATGGGTGTTGCTATAGCTATCTGTCAATTATGTGAGGGAGAGCATACACTGAAAATATTTCCAGAACTTGCCCTTGACTACTACCTCAAATACAACTCACTTGGTTAGTCATGACATTTAATCATAAACTAATAGTTCAAAATTATTTATTGAGTTTTCTTTCAGGTTGACCTATAGAATCTGTCTCAGGGTATAGCAAAAATTGTTTTCTATTAATAGCAAAATACACATTTATGGGTAGACCTTTCAGAACACATCCTTAGTAATTTTTCATTAACACAAGTTGAATCTACCATAGCAATGAACCAGCCAAACCTATGGGTATGTAAATTTATGAATAAGTTTAATTACATATTATTTGACTGGTATACAGTAACTTTCTGTACTAAACCTAAACCAAATTTAATTTAGTTTAAAATATACATATATGTATCTATATATGTTTAGAAATATATTTACACATACATATTGAAGAAAAATAGGGATAATATAGGTACATCTGTAACTTAGAGGAAGAGAATAATTTTTTTCAAGTTTACTTTCTTTTGTCTAGCAAAATGCTTTGATGAGACACTTGCTTGTGAAAAATGGAGCTTAGACATAGCTGGGAGGGCTGAGGAGGGAGATATTAAATTTTAAATTTCTCTTCATAATAAAATGAGACTTTTTGAACTTCCTGACAACAGGTTGAAGTGGGGAAAAGGAGAGGGAGAATATCACTGAAAGGAAGGAGGAGAAATGAGGCCAACAACTCAAGAAAGCCGGAATGCTACATAGTGCGATGGCCAATTAGCATGGCTCTGAAGGATGATTTATGAGCATAATGTCTGATTTCCCATAATAAACTCTTGGTCGTGCAGACTCTTGGTTGGCTATCCCCCACATTGCCCTCATTTTGTAACTCTTCAAACTTCTGTAACAGTCTGAGCAGGGGCACAGCCACTTGGGGCATAGATACACTTTTCAGGAGAATGAAGAACCAGAGAAGAGCAGCACTCTCCTGTTTTGAATAGAGAGAGGACCCAGCTGGGTAGGATAGAACTTAGAGCTAGCAGCATTCAGAAACCAGTGAATAGATTCTCCCCTCTGATTTATACACATTTCAAGTGAATGTTACAGTACGTTCAGTATGTCCAGGTTTTATATATATCTCATACTATGTGCACAAGATTTAGTTACTAATAGCATCATCAGATTCCCAAAGAATATTAATTATCTAAGGATTCATTAGTGAATACGCTGACTTCCAAAAGGAAATGAGTTCTGTTTTTGAGAAAGAAAATGCCCCAAATAGTAAAACTTAAAGCCACCTCTCTCGTATATGATAACAAATGTTAGATTAAAGCACCCCATTTCTCTATGGTTGTACAAACTTCTCCATAGAAATCTGGCAAGGAGAGTGTGTTAGTATTCATAACCACCCAAACTGGATGGAGGGAACTTGGGCTCGACTTTGAATTTTCCATTTAAGGATAATATTATAAGTCACCTTATGTTTTACTATTTCTTAAGTGATAGAATGTAAGAAATGATTTGGGGTCATAATTAAAAATTAATCTCAGTCGAAATGTTTAATCTTTGCCCCATATGGCTGACAATCAACTCTAAATTCTGTTAATACTGTTAATCAGGTTGGCTGCCAGTTGTTATCATTTAAAATTGATTTATTTTTAAAAAATTGATTTATTTTCTTATTTATGTATTTTGAACAAAAAATAACTTTTGAGAAACATAAGTTATATACACTGATTATGGTTGAGTAATGTTTTTCCCTTATAAGATTAGGAAAAAAACTACATCTGGAGTAAAATTTTAGTCTTTCTCATTCAGATTAAAATTTCACAATTTAGAAACTTATTGTTTAAAAAGTGACTTCTTTTAAAGTGGAAATGAGTGACATTAGTCATTCATACTTTAGTATTCATTGTTTAGTAGATAACCTTTTTTCTAACATGCAGGTAAAATCAGGCACAATGAATAGTTGAGAGTATTAACAGAGCCAAAGAGAGAGAAGTTAATTTTGAGTGAAGGCCAATAATACTAGCATCCCTGATAGTGACCCTGTAGGAGGTCCTTTGGGGAAATGAAAAAGATAAAAATGAAACAAGAACATGTCAAGGTAAACAATCTTCTTTGCCGTTTGCCTGTAGTAATCCATATACTAATCAGACTCAAGTATTAAGATAAACATATAGATTTAAGATAATCAGGGAAAATGTGGGGAAAACACATTTTCTTTTTTACTAATTAAAGCAATGGAACAAGAATTTTAAAATCTATTTCTGTCCAGCACTCTTACTTTAAAAAAAAAAAAAACGTGCTATTTCTGTGTATCTCCCCTCTAGACTCCTGCGTCTTACAACAGTAAATCATTAGCAACCTTATGAAATGCCACAGAGAATGGGCTTTTGTGGTAGAAAGATGAACATAAAAGGAGAAGCTGAGAGCAATCAAACATCCACTTAGGAAGCAGTTTTACCTATGGGACTCTTCATTGGGTGCCTTTATTTCATTTTGATTACTACCTTTACTGTTTCCTGGAGAACAAAGCCCTGATTTCTAGAAGTATGCTTTCTCTCCTGAGCACATAATTTCTGAGCCCACAGGTATCTTATAGACACTAACTACACTGATTCAATGGACTCAGATAATTTCGTATTTCTGATTTTTTTCCTAGGTGGATTCCAAAGATTTAGGATAGCTATATTTTTCCCTCACGAATACATATAATACAGTGTAAAAATAAATTTGCATCACTATGACTATCTTGCAGGATATCTTTCCTCTAACAAGCTCAACAGACTTTTTGGCATGAGTCAAATTCATTAGGGGCCTCAATGACAAAGTGGAATGTAAATCGAATTTCATTCTGGTGCCCCTCAATAGTAATTACTGTCCATAGGACAGTGGAAAGAATTATTTGGGGGAAAAATCATTTGAGTTTATGAAATAAGAAATGTAAAAATACCATAAACTATAAAATGCATATAATTTCAAATATCCATGCAGTCTGTTTTCATCACCAGATATAACACACTTTGCCTTACACTATAACAGCAGAATGCACTAATGTATAGTAAACATATTAGCATAGGGAGATTACGTACATATTGTGGTATATAAGGTCATAACTATTTCTGGCAGTAAATCAGGTAACACTTATTCGATTGTTAATTGTTAGGAATTAAGTTTTGCGAAGATCAGTCCCCTTTTCTGCTTTACAAGGACAGAATGTTGGGAAGAGCATTTAGGCTAGATAACCTCTAAGGTCTCATCCAGCTCTAAGATTTTATCATTTGAGGACTAGCATGCGTTCCATAATAAATAGTGAGCTTCCAATCTAGAGTCTAGTTAGGTTTGGGGGAAATCTTCCTTATTTTAAATATCTTGGCATTTCTGTTAGGTAGTATGACAAACTCTTTTTAGTTTGAGACATGTCTGTTTATAGACACTATGTGTATAACTTGCTCGTGGTTACACAGGATATAATCACAGATGAAATTTCTTGACTTTGTACCTTTTCTTAACATCTTTGCATGTTCTATTGGGTCAGAATTCACTACAGGAAATAGAAACCACTCTAAGAATTTTAAGCAGAAAGATAATTAGGTTCTTATTAAATCACTGGAAGGGCTGGAAGAAGCAGAGATCATGCTGGGCTTTTAGGAGTGACTCCCAAAACACCAAGGAACTGACTGACCTACCAGGGGAGCTACCATACCTGCGGACTCAGAAGCTGAGGACTCAGGTCACTGTGAGAATCTCAGTGCTGAAGCTGAGCTCTAGGGAATAGGAAGCTGAAACTAGGCCACCTCAGCTGGGAGCTGGACACAGGAATGTTACTGTAGAAAAATTCCAGTTCTCTATACACTTGTGCGCCAGCAGGAAACAGCCAGAAGGAACATGAAATAAGCTTCTGCCTTTTGTTCATTCTCTAAATCACAGGAGATAGCATTTAATTGATGGAACCTAATTCATATCCAGATTCTTAGCTGCAAGGGTATCTGGAAAACGTAGTTTTCGCTTTCCAGTCTCTGAAGCACAAAGTGATAGTGGTTCTAAAAGTATTGTCTTCAGAGCAGTAGCATCAACATATCCTAAGAACTTGTGAAAAATGCAAATTCTTGGCCCACTTTTCACCTACTGAATCAGAAAATTTGGGGATGCGGTCCAGCAGCCTTTGTTTCTAATGCACACTGAAGTTCTAGAACCACTGTAATAAGGCAAACTTTCAATCTGGAAAAGAATGCTGATTGCCATTAGATCATATTTAGGAAGTATGTCAGGAAACACATACCATAACACACAAGTGGTCCAAAGAAGGAAAAGGAACATAAATTAACTAAGCATGCTGAAAATGTAAATCATAACCTGTTTACTTTGGCTAAATGTATTGTTGTTAGAGGTATAGGACCTTAAATTCTTATAAAATTGAACAAATGTTTCATGACTTTTATGGGAGTCTATTGTGTTCAAGAAAAATAATTTTTATGTTTTGTTTTTGATCTTTCCCTTATGAGTACACCACTAGGTGAAACATGCCTCTGTGAAGTTTTAAGAGGTTATCTGCCAAAAGCCCTAGCAGAAGAATCAGCAAAGTTTATTAGCTTTTACATGGTTTTTCTGAAAACATAATTTTTTAATTACAAGAATCTTTGCATTTAATGTTTCTTTTCAAGTCAAATTAATGAACTTTCTTAAAAAGTAGACGTTTCTGTGCATACTAAGAAGACCTAAGTTTGTTTCAAGGAAAACGAAATTCAGTTGCTAGAGATTTAAATATTTATTAGCTTTTGGAATGTGAAAAATTAAAAAAATGTGAAAATCTCTCTATTATTTTACCATTTATAGGTAATAGAAAGTCAATCTCCTTCCATCATTCTTTCCTTCCAACTCTCTTTCAGAAGGAACTACTGATAATAGTCCAGAATTGTTGATGCTTATACAGATACACACATACATGCTAAGATAATAATTGGATAGTAAATTTACTTATTCATTTATCTGGAAAAATTACTTATTTTTATGTATAAACCTACATGTTTCAATTATTAGTTCTATCATGAATTTCTTTTTAAATTAGTAGTCCATTTTTTATGGTGGCTGAATGAGTTTAATAGTATGAATGTAACTAATAATTCTTCCATTACTATGTATTTATATGTCTCCAATTTTTAATATTGAGAGCAGTAATGCATTTAATATCCTTGCACATACATTCTTATATATTGCTCTTTGTATTTTCTAGGCTAAATCTTAAAAGAATACTTATTGAGCCTCACATTTTAAAAATGTTAATAGATATTATCTTTTATAAAGATTACTCCAATTTAAACTTTCAATAATTTTGCACCTTTTAAAACATTTTTAATTGAATAGATTAAAAATGAAAGTTATAATCTAAATTACGGGAGATGACATTAATTTTCGTTTCCTTAATTAGATGTAAGGGTGAAGAAATTTTAAAAATCTTACTATGTTTTCTGATGTGAATACCTGTTCTTATTCATAACTTAATTTTTTCAACTGCACTGTTTTTCTTCTTTATAAATAGGAGTTTTTAGTATATTTGAGATACTAATTATTGTTAAATATATTGCAAATATTTTATCTCAGTGCATTGCTGTAACATTTTTTGTTTTACTTTTTATAATGAGTTAGCTTTAAATTTTGGAAAGTCAAATTTGTCAAAATATTTAACGGCTTTTGGGTTAGGAAACTGTCTCCACCTCAGGATTATTTTTTAAAACTCCTTAATATTTAAAATTTATATGATTATTTATACTTTGATAGTTTTATTTTATACTTTATATCTTTAATCTACCAGTAATATATTTTATAGTGTACATTTTCTTATACAAATGGATAGACATCATTTATTAAGTAATCTATCTCTTTCCCATTAATTTGAAATGCCATCTTTATGATACATTTAATTCTCAAATACTGTCTGTCAGTCCTATATTTTATTTTTCTAGTTTATACCTTACTGCCAGTAACTTGCTTAATGACAATAGTTTTTTAAATGTTAAATTTTGTCCCCTTTTGATGACTTTTAAATGGGCATACTAGCCGAGCTATCTCATTCCCCTTATTTCCAACAATCCTTAAAAATTATGTGTGTATGGAAATTTCTAATGCAGCCTAATTGTCATTTTTTTCAATTATTTTCAGTTTTCAATATAAATATTAATTAACCTTTAATCACATACAGCATAAAAACCCTGTATAAACAGTCGTTTATAAATTCCTGGGAGTGCTTCTATTATAATGTTTTCAATTTAACATTGCTTATATATAAAGAATATTTTCAGCAATGTATCTTTTCAAGGAAAACCTAAAAAAAATCAATAACATTTCAAGTACCTGACTAAGAAAATGGAGTTGTCCTTATTAAATTCTAAGTTGTTATTTAGTGGTGTTCAGTCTTATTAAGAACGAGTCAATAATAGTAACTTCTAACAAATGTATATTGAGCACCCAAAGGATATGTGTAAACTGCAGGATTTCTCTGGAGGACAGAGTAATTCTCTAAAGAATTCTCCGGCTTTCTAACTATTCAATAAGATCATCACTTACTTCTGAAAAGCTCAGAGTAAAACTTTATTACCATAGATTTTTTTTAGGAAAGAAAATTCAGGGGATAGGAGTGAAGAATTCTAGGACTGGAAATTATTTCTTGAGATAAAGATTTCCAGTTTCCTGAAATACGGTTCTTTCTTTTTTGAATCTAATCTTTACCGAAATTTATAAAGAAATGTTAGCATAAATCCTCTCATGAAATAACTAACTTCATAAGTTCCTATTCTGTGGACATGCTCAGTGAGTCAATGCTATGGGTTAGCAATTAATCTACCAGGTTGCAATTGCCTTTACAATTAATTTATATTTGAAACTTGTAATATTCTAGCATTTATATTTTTAGTGCTGCTGACTTTTGCATGATTATTTGCAAAGCTTTATTGTTTTATTATTTCTTTCTAGTGTTTTATGTATATCATCACTTACATTGGCAGTCTTATAATTAGAAATGATGACAGTGAGGAGATTCTAATATTGCCTATTTTTGAAAAAGCCAGAATATGAAATAAATTATTTTATTCAATGGTCAAATGTAACTACTCACCTTTAAGAGCAATACCATAGTTTTCGTATAACAATATACCATAAGATAAAAATCTTTCCTTGACTTTGCATCTAGAAAAAAACCTAAATAGTTAAATTTCAATACATCAGGTAAAAACGATTTTTGTTATTTGTTAATCAGAATGTCTGATTTAGAAACACTAATTGAGGAGAGAGATAATTCCACCCGTGATTTGTTCAGTATGCAAGATTTCTTTGATTCGCATGTCTAAAGATGCTGGTACGAATCACAATATTTTTTAACTTCTATTTTTATTCAACTGGCATTTTCGGTTATTTTACATAATCACACTTTCTTGGCCCTTGCTTATATATGTCTTCCTCTGTACTTTCCACAAATAATAAAACCTCATTAAAATGCTGTTTTACAAAGTCAGATATACTGCACTTCAAATCATGTCTCCTGAAATATAACTACATACAGTAAAACCTCGATATAAGACAGCTTAAACAAATGGGTGTTTTTATTGTCCTCTGACAGCATCATAAAGAATTTCTGTGACTACCCATATATAATCCAAGGGTGGGGAGATAGGGTAGACGAATATTTCGTAAATCACTGAAACGCTTTGAAAAACAGTCCTTTCTTTGGTAACTTGCCAGAGTAATCCCAGGTGGGGTCAGGATCTGGGGCAGGTGGTAATTTAAGGTCTGTTGCATTGAATTGTGTTTTTGAGTATCTACTGCCTGTCCACTTAGGCACTGTGTTGTTGTGCTTGGGAAATTTTGAACAGATATTAGGCAGAATTCCTTCTCCTTTCCTTACTCAAATCAATGATTCTTTTCACTTTTCTAAGCAATGATTCAGAATTCAAAGAAACAAATTAAAACAGTGTTTCTCAGACTATAATGTACATAGTAATCACCCGGGGATCTTGTTAAAACGGAAATTTTGATGTGGTAGGTTCAGGGCAGGTCTGAGAGGCTGCATTTCTAACACTTAAGAGTAGTAAGGATCTGAAGAATTTTTCATCAGTGCACTTTTATTCTCTACTCAAAATAATATTGAATAATAATCATATACAGTATAGCCTTCACTGATGTCTTATTCACTCTACTGGTGAAATAATTATCTTATATAACAAGTAATTCTAGTGGACATCACCCTACTTCACTCTGCTGTTTTAGGAAGAGTGGTTTAACGAGATCGAAGGTTTAGAAATGACCTGGTCACGGCTTCCGAAGGGCACGATGAATCGACTGTCTTTGAGGATGAAACTATGATGATGAAAGTGTAAACAAGCAAATCCAACATTTCTCCTGTCATTTGGGAGACTAACAGGCTAGCTTCCTCTATTTCCTAATAGACATATTACAAAGTAGAAGCCATGTATAATAATTTTTCAGGACACAGAGAAATATATAAAAATTTTGCAGAACATGTTGCACTTATATTTTTTGTTGAAATTTGAAGTAAATGTTTTTCTGGAATTAAGCATTGAAAGCCTTGTGCTATCATATTCTAGGAATTCCAGTGAGAGCTTATACAACCTACTACTTCACAGATAAAGAAGCATAGCAAATAGCCACAGGCATCGTCTTTGCGTACAAGTACAGGATTTTAAATGTGTCCAGGATAATAAGGAAATACAAATACAAACAAAACAGAAGTAATCATTGTATTTAAGGGATTTACAATCTAGTTTTTTTTTTCTTTAATCTCAGCAATAGGTAAACTATTTTTTTATAAGGCATTATGGTCTGAATTAAAGGACAGAGCATACCATACCTTTCACATTTGAATGCACAGATAATTTGTCTAATTATTTCCAAAACGAGATTTTAATAAATTTATCTTATTTAGTTCCTTCTTTGTGATTTGCTTGAAAATTGTCATTTTGTCAAATCTAACAAAGGCTAAGATTTCCCAGTCATTTAGCGAAAAAAGAAAAGTGACATTCCTGAATAGTAAATTTATTACCCACAGTTCTTTCTCTCGTTGATCTTAAACTTTCTCTATTAATCACATAAATAAACTTCTTTCCAATGTTTCATTTTCTGTGTCTTTGTAATATTTAGCATGGATTCCCTTTGGATCTATCTTAGTCATGGTCATTATCTTCCTCTATATAGTGTCCATCAACTTTGTTCCCTCTTTCTCACCTTTACACTAATCCTATCCCCCTCCTTTGTACCTCTGCTTTGCCTCCAATTTTATTATTTCACCAATCAAATGACCTCCAGGTCCTTATGTTTTTCTTCAGGTATTCATATTTTTTCCAGCAGTAACACAGTATTTCACTTCATATGTATTTCTACTTGTATCTTTTTTGTATCTTTTTTACCTATTAGATTTTTTGGTGATTTCCTTTTATTCCTCTAGTATCTCATTCAAGCATAAAATTATTGTTGCAACTATTACCTCCTGATTTTTGGTCAGCAGACTCCTTGGGAAATATGATACCCAGGGCTTTATCAGATTTATCTCAAGTGCTATAAAGAAATATCTATTTTTCAGCCTGAGGTTTTCTTCTCCAGTTCTATAGGAACATCACAATCCATAAAAACGAGGTCAGGTAAAAACACAAACAAAAAAACAAGCAAACTTGCACCAACTTCTCTTATCCAGATGAAATGAATTTTTCTCCCCTTGGAAAAGTCTCAATAGGTCATTCCTATTGCTGACGGATAGTTTATAAAATCAGTCTCATTATGTAAGAAATATTTCTGGATTTTTCAGCCCTTCCATATGTGAAACTGCCTTGGGAATTAGCATTTATGTGTACTGTATAATTTATATCTCATTTTCTTCCTAAAATATTTTGTCAGTTTTTAATAAAGACGCACCTAAACAAGATAATTAAAATTTGCAGTTAAAAGCTAACGAAACAAACAAGTATAGGAAATATAGAGGAATTGAGTCAAACCTAATATTCCATTCATTTATTCATGAAACACTGTCCAATATCTACTGTTTGGTAGGTATCTGTTAGGTACTTGATCAGAAAACAAAATCAAAACAAAGGATATGATATAGTTCCCAGTTTTCAGAAGATTGAAACCTAGTAAAAAGAGACAGACAAGTAAAAGTTAATTAAATGTCAATATGTTGAATGCTATATGTGAATATTGCAGTGTATGGGACCAGAGGACTTGATTTATGCTTCCTTTAAAACCTGTCAACTGACCTTGATTCTTCTATGTAGCATGGCTATCTTGGCTATACGTAAAGATGAGACCCATCTAGATCCTTTAATGATAAAAGGAAAGATACTTTTACTGCATCTTATGAAAAAAATATCATGTTATTTTGGGGGGGCCTTTTTGTTTCAGTAAATCAATTACATAAATCCCATATATCAATTAAATAAAGAAAGGAAAAGCCAGGTTCAGTCTGCTGTGAGTTATAGTCAGAAACCAATGTACACCATTGTACATTCTGAGAAAGTTAGTTGTCTTTTTAAAATTTCATCAGATTTGAAGGAAATTTGTGATAACTTTTATTCTGCTATAGGCTGATGCTCTATAAAATGAGGTCTGGATTGAATTTAAGAGTATATTAGCAATGTTAGAAACAAAATTGCCAAATTATTTCTATTTGAGAAAAGTAGGAGTCGAAGGATGTGATTATGAACTATCAGGTGATGTCGAATCAGATGGATAATGTATACTCAGCTCTGGGTACCACCTCCCTTGAATTCTAGGATTGGTCTTTAGTACTTCTGGAGTTTTTTCCTATCTAAGAAAAAGACTGTAGGCACATGCACAGAATTAATTAATTCTACTCATTATTTCCCTAGCATTGACTTCTACAAAACCTACCTAGTTTGTCTTTGATTCTGCCTTTTTTTTTTTTTGATTCCAATTCATACTTCCAACTGATACCTTTATGGTCTCTAAGCTCAGCTCTAAATATTAGCACCCTGTTTGCCTTCTAAAACCCCAAACTCAATAGCCCATCCTTGATGACTCTATGTTCTTTCCAAATTTGACTCCAACTGCCCTCATCACCCACTGGATCTTTTGTTCCAAATGTAGCCACTCACCATTTGCCATTGACACCCAGGATGTTCACTTTTACATTTATGTCTTTGTTCACACGATTCCCCCTATGTATTCAAATCTTGCATCTCTTTCAAACTACATCTCTACAACTTTAGCACAAATTCCATGCCCTATGCAAACTTCCTGGTATTCCAAGTTGGAAAAAACCTTTCTAATCATTAACATGTAAGACCGACACTGCATCTTTATCTCTTTACATACACTCACCACTTTCTGGGTAACATTAAAATTGATAAGTCCTGTTCTCTTTAAATATCTTAGGAAAAAGATCTGTGTCTTATTCATCATTGAAATAGTGATAATAATAGGTAACATTTATTGAGGGCTCACTCTATTATTTTAATACAACTGGGTAGTAAAGATTACTGAATAAAAAGAAAGTCCACTTAAGAAATACAACTAAAAAATGACTAAATTAACTGCTCCATTAAACATGAGACATGAATTATCAAACTTAGTGCTTATAAAACCATGTCCTATGAGGCAAATATTATTACCCTATTTTATGTGGGAGGAACCCAATGCTCACAGAGTTCAGAAACTTCCCCAGCATCACACAGTGAATAAGTAGTAGGCTATACTTCTAACCCACATGTATCAGATATCAGATCCAAATTCTTGACCGTTATTCTATATTGCTTCTCGTGCATTTCAGTCTATATTTTTGTTTCGTTTTGTGTCTTGGGTTACATACATGTTTTTATTTTTGTTTTGCTATAGGAAGTGCTTATGGAGATCAGTTGGATAAACAAATGAGTGACTCAATCAAGAAAGACACATATTTAAGAGTTTATACATGTTTATTTATATCCAGGCTGCAAGATAGAAAAATTTCATTCTATGTATATAGAAGATAATTTACATAAAATTTTCTCCCTGGAACATAAACTCTAAGATTTATGCCAGAGTTCCAATTTGTGGTTTTTATCACATAAAATAGGAGAATTATAGTTTTTTAAAAAAAATTTAAAAAATTAACTTTCTCCTTTGAAATTTTAAGAACTTCAGGAAATAATATGGGGACATCATTCAGCAGAAAGATGATATACAAATCCAAATTTTTATAAAAGATCTTTCTTTAATGTCTGATCTGAGCTTTGACCTATTTGCCCTTAGATTAATTTCTTCTGCTTTCTGCCTTCTTTTTCTAAATGGTGGAACCAATCCCTACAAACTGTTTCCCAGGCTTCCAGTTGTGTTTGGACAATGTGAGGTCCTTGAAGGAGGAAGGGAGAAGCTTGGGTGTTTCTTGCCCTCTCTGTCTCCAGTGGTATCTTCTGTACTAGCTATATATCCTCTTTAGTTCTAGTTTCCTTAGACAGGCCCCATTAGGGTTTCAGCTTTCACTATGGACCCTGGGCTCTGGTAACACCACCCATTCTTTGTATCTTCAATTTAGAGATGATTCCATATTCCTGCAATTGATAATCTCTGGGTTACTTCACTAACCCTAGTTGGAGTTTTAGCAATTCTATCATCTATGTCCTGATTCCTGGCACTAAATCCCTTCTGTGGGATCACATCCCTTCGATGATGTGATTAAAGTTGGAAAATTTTTAGATTTAATATTGGGAACATTTAAAAAATATTTATGTATGTTTGTCTCTCATTGATGCGCCTCTTTTTTGGAAGATGTGAAAGTTAATAAACAGAAACCTTAATTAAAATGGAGTTGGGAGTCTAGAAGAGAGCATTCTCATTCAGTGCACAACAGGAAGAGACATGCCTTGCATCGCCGATAGAAAGTGATGCTACTTTACTACCTCAGCAGGAGGAAGATTCCTTCTTGTGCAGTAACAGCTCAGCCAAAAGAAGACTGCCATAACTCAGCCAATGAAAAGTCATTATTCTTTGAACTTTGTTTCCTACAATAGACTCTTTGCTTATAACATCCCCTCCCAAGTGCATAAAAAAGCATTCTCCTTTGTTTCTCTGGACTTGCATGTGGTTTGCCATTGGACTGCTTGTCCAGAATTGCAATTCTCTGTCGTTTCTGAATATTGCTGGAGAAATATCTGGCTGTCTATTTGTTTAAGTTCAACAGGCACTTGATTTTTGACTCCCTTTGCTCTGCTATTGCAGTTATCTCTTAGTTTTCCATCTTCCAAAATTTTCTTGACGTCTCATGCCGACTCTTCTATTCTGTCATCCTTCAGGGCTTACATCTGTTTTAGTCCTTTACTTTCATTTTTGTAGAACTCGGGGGGCGAGAGTGAGGGATAAGTTTGCTACATTTAAAGGGAAGTCTAGTTTCACACTTATAAAACTACAACCGTACATTTTAAAGCACAAAAAGGGAGACAAATATCTCCTCGAATACATGAATATCTTTTTAAATTTCAATTTTAGCTTTTCACCTACTTCAGAAATATTTTAAACAATGCATATATGAACATTTTTATTTCAGAATATGGCCTGCTAGTCTATCTTCAGGTGTTGAAAAGGGCTATAAATCGAAACATACTAACAGAAATATGTAATCAGTTTCTACAGCCATATTTTTTTACAATTTAAAAAATATGGATCAATAAGGCATTGATAAAAAAATCAAACTGTTTTCAGCAAATATTGTAGATTTCTTCTTTAAAAGATAAAATGTTTTATGAACTTTAGTCTCCTGATGCCAGAGTCAGTGTTAAATTGTGCCAAGTTAGTTCAGTAGCAGCATTTAGTCTTGGATGATTTTATTCAGCATTCACTGTGAATTGGCCTCATGAGCCTCCTGACTTTGTTTCTTTCAGTCTTATCACTTAGTTTAGAAAGTACAAAGACTTCATTCTAGTGTTGAAGAGTGAAAGAATGAGATAAAGATCAAATTACCTGTACAAGAAAGAGAAATGGATGACTTATCATGTTTTCATGTTCCTAAGGTTTCTAGGTAAAATTTCCTACCATAAATGTCAGTTAAATAAATGTCTGAAACAACATAGCTTCCCTCCTCGCCTCCCACCCCCCAAGACTGGCATTAGAATTGTTCTGAATTACTTTGCCTGTGAGACTAACAGACAGAGCTGCAGAATTTGTTCTGTTATCACGTTTATACTTTTAGGAGTGAGATTTATTTAATTAAAATGATTGGAAAAGGCCCACGGAAGCATTAGCCTTATAAATAGTGAGGAAGTTATAAATAGTCTCTTGCAGAAATTTTATTTCCAGAACCAATCATTTAATTTTGTTTCATGACTTTCTCTCTGTGCCATAAAGAAATGGCTTTTATAATTTTCTGTGATGAGTTTTAGGACAATATTAAAAAGAAGAGGTAACAGCCATATATTGTTGCTTCTCCGGAAACTCATGTTATAGCATATAACATGAAGGCAAGTATATCTTACCAAATAAGAAACAGACTTGTAAAAGAAAAAAAAAAAAACACTTTTAAAATAATTTTAAAACCAAATAATACATTCGTACTTCTAAAGATGAGTTCTCAGGGTACATGTTTTGTACCTGTAGAAATGTGTATCTCTGCCTGCAGATATTTTTGATTCTTGTCAGAGAAGTGAATACTACTAATTTAATATAAGGAAAACACTTTCCGTGATTGAGGCTTAGAATATCTCCCCTCATTTTTTAATACATTTGCACGTGTGCTTCTTGCATCAGGAATGGGAGCTAGCATATCTAGGTGTACCCCATACCTTGTATCAAAACACTCCAACTTTTCTGCCATGGGATGATCTTGAGAGCACCAGTGTGACATGGATATTTTATGTTCTCGGGGAGAGATGTTCCTGAACCTCTCGCTGATGACTCACAGTTCTTCCTGAGAGGCTTGTAACACGATGCAGTATCCTTGATCTTAAATTGCTTTTGATAGTCTCAGGGTTTGGAAATCAGGGAATCTACCAGAGTACACTCTCCGATTGATAAATTCAGATCTTGGCACAGTGTGCTCTATTCTAGCAAGATTTATCTGCATATTTAAACCAGTCACAAATATCCAAAATATGACTCACATGCCTAACATTAGGATAGGGCCGTAAAAGGGTGAGATAGCAAAACTACTGAGGACCAGGCAGGGAACCTACAGAGACGGTAATATACTCTACTTCCCCTTCATTCTCTCTTTTGATTAGTTTTTTTTTTATCAGGCTCTGGGGAGTGAACTGTGGTGTGTATATGAGATGAGATATTCTTCTCTACAGACCAGCGTTACGGGAGCAAAGTTGAGGATTGTTACCGTGGATGCGAATAATACTTTGCAAGCTGTATAAAACTTTGTGAGTCTATAGAATTTCGAAAACTATATGGTATCATTACAGCAGGAATGCCGTCAGTATAGCCTAGAAATCTAAATTAGATTAAATAACCTCTGAGGCAAGGGTCAACCTTTGAAATTTGTGATTCGTTTTTTTCTCGACATCTATTGTAAAGGTAATCCAGTTAGTATTTTTTGAATGATTTTCTATAAATTATAATTTCCTTATCTAATTGGTTAGCATAAACAAAGATGCAAAGATTTTAGCTTTTTTAAAATTTACAACAATTTCAAGTTTATATCAGATTATACAAATTTTGAATGAAAATATGCATCCGCAGATGCTGCTGAATTGCATAAAATTAATTACTACATGTGCAAGTTTTCGGTAATTAATTCCAGCGAGGCCTGTAAAAATCCATTGTGAGCAGAATTACATGCTTCTTAGCCTCTTCTTTTCCATCCTGATGGTTGCTTTTTCACTTTTGAGAACAAGTTAAAGTGACATGGAAACATAAAGTTCATTCAGGGAAAGTGCATAGGTTTTTCAGGATATAACAGAACCAAGCTTTTGGATTATGGTGAGTTCCCGCAGGCTCGTAGGTTTTCATTTAAAGAGTGATTGATTATTTCTCAGTGATGGGATGGAAAAGTCAATATTGGCAATGCCAGGGCTGTTGCTTTGCATTCATTGTCTACCCATGCCTGGACATAGATTGACAGTGGGATTTGTCTAGTATCTCAATCCTTGGCCTTAGTACTGCTATGGAATGTTCATTTCTCCATCATTTTTCTGTGGCCTTCATGAATGAATGATTACCAGACAAAAACTTAATTCATGCAGTTGAATATTTTCAGTATAATAATAAGTGTTTTTGTCAATAAAAGTGAAGAGGCTGCTAATACCAGATGATGAAGAAACAGGAAAATTTCAGATTTTTAATTCAGACTAATAATATTAAAAATGAGAATTTTTACTAGGCATTTAGGTTCTATTTTGAATCATAGGCCTTCAGAGTCTTCATGAGGTTTGGGAATTGTGGAAATTTCTAAGCCATTCTCATCTCATCCACATGGCATAATTCTGTCTCTATTATGAAATCTGGTGCTAGATTTAGATGTTTAAATAGAGGCATTTTGTGTAGTCACCATTTATTCATGTGAATGAAATCAATAGGTAAAAATATCTTAAACTTAAGCTTAGAAGGCCCTTAAAGACTAACTGCTCTTCAGATACTTTTGAGTACCAATATTACATTTCCTTAGGCACACATACAGCTATGACTCTCCACACTAGCCACACATCAGAGTTAACTATGGGGCTTTTCAAAATAAATTTAAAGCTTGGATCCCACCCCAGGAAAAGGGAAGCACATATACATTCACCCACATGCATACTCATTCACTCACACACACATTACTACTAATCTATTTCTTGGCTATCTTGCTGAAAAAAAACCTATACAAAATTTTGGATGGAAAATTGCTTCTTTTGCTTTGTAAGAACATGATCTTCATTCTAGATTCATGAAGCATTCCTTGGCCTAAGGAGAGATTAGAATAAATTACAGAAACAGTTCAAAGATTGATATTAAGTAATATTTAGTTTCTGACATTCAAAAATGTAACTTCTCAATAAAACAATAGATTCTATAGAAAAATGCTTCTTTTGAGGAAGGATTGTCTAAATTTTCTTAACTTTCATTCAGTTTATCAGGGAACAGACTTGGCAGATTACATCTTAGAGTTTTACATAAAATACATATCAGAAGGAAGAAAAGTCTTCTTTCTGATAATGAGGAAATTTTGAGCAGAAGAAGGAGAAAGAGAATTAGAAGTGCAAAATGAAATAATTTTTTTTTTTTTTTTTAGCTTTTCCAAGTCTTGTTCCTAGAAGAAGAGAATTCTTGTCCTCCTTCTTCCTGTTTGGGACTCTTTTTGAAAAGATGCCACTTTGCAATCAACAGTTTGGACACAGCTACATCAAATAAAATTGGCATCCCAGAAAGTTTGGAAAGACCTAAGGTGTCACTTTCCTGAGCTGTTGTTATCTTCTAAGTCAGGAGTCTCCAACCCCAGGCCATGGACTGGTTCGCGTCCATGACCTGTTAGGAACAGGGCCTTACAGCAGGAGGTGAGTGGTGGATGAATGAGCAAAACTTCCTCTGTATTTGCAGCCACTCCCCAGCACTAGCATCACCGCCTCAGCCTCACCTCAGGTCATCAGGCATGAGATTCTCATAGAAGCACCAGTCCCTGGTGCCAAAAAGGTTGGGGACTTCTCTAAGTGACATTGAACAGACCAAAGTAACTGAAAATCTAGCTAGTAAACTTGACAGAGGAAGAAATTATGTTGGTACAGAGTAGCCCTGGAGTAAGGCACAGGGGAGAACCCTTGAGCACAGAGTGAATGTAAGTTGAAACCTACATGACAAAAACCAGGGTGAAGCCCAGTTGAACAGAGACCACCACCAGGAGCCTTGCCTAGGCCAACAGAAGAACTATGAGTAATTAGCTGAAGACTTCAGCATAGGTGGCCAACAGAGTATCTAGTCGCTTGTCAGTCAGTGGGCATTACCTTGGTGACCTATGCATGCTAGCCAACACAGCCTCAAGAACTATGCAAGGCTGCAGAGCCCCTTCTACCCTACACCATAAGGATATCTATGCTATACTCCTATCCCAATGTGTACCTGAATGACACCTTAGGAAGAGGAGTAGGAGGTAAGAGAGGTTAATATCAGAAAGACTATGCTAAAAATATATCCTAGGTAATTAACCTTTAAATCTATTAAGATTGAGTTTGTTTATTTATTATTTGTTTATTTTTTTCTGTTAGATCAGGACTTGGGGGAAATATCAAATTTGTCCTATAGAAATATGTTCTCTGCAAATTTGAGTTGTAACATAAGATATATTTGCTGAATAGTCTTAGAAAATTTAGCTGACATCTATATATTTCCACTTATACCACATATCTGCTTAGATTGTAATTCAAAAGCATTCATTGGAACTGAAAATTCTTTTAAATTTTGGTTTTAGCCTCTTCAAATACCTAACTACCTATCTCACATAAAAATTGAAATTTTTGAATTTTTGCTAGATGCAGTGAATAGTAAAATTTTATTGATGTAGAATCTAATCCATTATATTAGTTAGTTTGGGCTGCCATAACAGAATACCATAGACCAGGTGGCTTAAACAATAGAAATTTATTTTCTTGCAGTACTGGAGACTGGAAGTCCAAAATGAAGGTGCCAGCAGGGTTGGTGTCTGGTGAGGGCTGTCCCTTTGGGTAGCAGATGGACCTGCCTTCTCACTGTGTGCTCACAGTGAGGTCTCTTCTTTATGCATTCATAGATGTCTCTACCTTCCTCTTTTTAGAAGCAAGCAGTCCTAACAGATTAGAAGCCCACTTATATTTTATTTAATTTTAGTTACTTCCTAAATGCCCTATCCCCAAATACAGACACATTGGGGATTAGAGTTTCAACATATGAATTTTGAGGGAACACACTTTAGTCCATAACTGGCATAAAACTTAAACATAGTATTTTTAACATAATTCTGTCTAATTTTAATTTATGTATATAAATAGAACTTTAGGCAATGTATGATAATGAAGTGCATTCTGAAGCAAAAGCAATGAATTAAATTATGTCCAGTATACTTCTTGTGTTAAATTACTTTTTAAACTGGTAATTTATGTATTGAGCATATGGTAACATTTGATAACTAGTGTAATAAGTTGGCCACTGCATTCTACTCTTTATTAATTATGAGAAAATATATCTTATCATATTTTCAACTGGGAACTGATCTAACATAAGATATTTGAATGTGATGCAATGCAAGCATTCATTTAAGCTAAAACTTTTCTAGTATGCAGAATAGCTAGTAAATAAGAATTCTTTTATTTAGCCATATCCAGAGTCATAACCAATGAGTTAATCAAGTGTATGTAATTGGAATAGTATTTTGAAACCACTATAATTATATGTTTTTTATTTCTT
>NW_011888845.1:7356584-7357741 GCF_000151845.1 Pteropus vampyrus | reverse complement strand
GAACTGATCTAACATAAGATATTTGAATGTGATGCAATGCAAGCATTCATTTAAGCTAAAACTTTTCTAGTATGCAGAATAGCTAGTAAATAAGAATTCTTTTATTTAGCCATATCCAGAGTCATAACCAATGAGTTAATCAAGTGTATGTAATTGGAATAGTATTTTGAAACCACTATAATTATATGTTTTTTATTTCTTGTCCTTATAAATTACATTCCCAAACATTCTGCCATCATTGCGGCTGCAACAACAGGGGGAAAGCAAATGTTTTGTTATGAAGCAGCAGTCTCTAGCTCAGGGCTGCCACAGAGTTGTTAGTCATCCAGGTTGTATACTGCACGATGGTACCATATCTAGCAAGGCATTATAGGCAACATAGTTTGCATATTTATTTTAACAAAAAATTCCCAGCAGATGGCAGTAAAATGTCTTATTCTGAAGATAACAACATAAAGCAACAATTTTCTTACAAATGGAAATAAAGTTTTTTGAGGAAGGATCACCTTTTTCTAATTTGCAAAAAAGTACCGAACAGGCTAGCTCATGGAAGATATATACCTTATGGGGGACTTCTAAGGATTAAAATCAGTCACAATGGTTCCTGGCTCATAGAAAGCTCTGAATAAATGTCAGCTACTACCAGCTATTACTACTACAATTACTACTACTGTCACCAATATCATTATCTCCATGAGTACAAGCAAAGAGTCCTCACACATACAAGCAATGTCTCTTAGGAGAAGAGAGATGGTATAGAGCCCTTTCTTACCTAGAAAGACTGAATGTTCCATAAGATCAGTTGGGGATTTAAACTTTAAATAGAATAAATATTCAAAACAAAAAACTTATATGTTTGTTTTATCAACTATTTTATAAATGTAAGTTTTTTTTTAGTAGCTCTAGAAACATTTTTAAGAAGGAGAGACTTCCATCTCATCCCATTTTTTAAGTGTAAATGCTTTTTTTAAGAGGTGAAATTATTTGCTGGTTGTTTACTTTGTGGTACAACCAGAAAATAATGGGATATTGAATATGGGAGGTTTCGATTGTCTTGGGTGCCGCTTTAACTTTCCATAGATGGGGGTAGTTTTTATATTCTATAACACAAAGCATACTAAATGGCAATTTGGAGTCAGTCATGTGTTTAATATGTC
>NW_011888845.1:7354379-7356534 GCF_000151845.1 Pteropus vampyrus | reverse complement strand
CGCTTTAACTTTCCATAGATGGGGGTAGTTTTTATATTCTATAACACAAAGCATACTAAATGGCAATTTGGAGTCAGTCATGTGTTTAATATGTCTTGAACATTTTGAATTATTTGTATTCCCATGTTTTTGGTAGAATTGTTTCCTAAAGAAAACTACTCCTTGATCTTGGCTCTCCTTGTCAAAATTTTGTGTAACTTCTTTGTCGTGGTAGTCCAGTTTTCCTAGTAACTTTGTTAAAGTCCTGTGAAAATTTGGTTATGTAGTATATACGATAGTAAATTGTGAATTAGTGGGACTTTGATGTAACAACATGTTGAGATTTGAAGATATCGGTACTCGATATTCTATTGAGGAAAATTAGCCTCTCAATTTTAAGTTGGAAAGTCACTGGAATAACTATTTAGAAAAGAATCACAACTATGTGACTTTTTAGGTTTGTGGTACGTATTTTAAGAATTGTATACAAATTGAAATGTCTGTGTACTTATTCTCAAAACAACCAATAAAATCTCAATTATAAAAGAAAAAAATTTATAGGCTAAACCAACTGACTTTAGAGAAAAAATAATTTAACATAGTAAATTATAAGTATTAAGCAATGATGATTTGGTCAGGAGAGGTGAGTTGGATTTTAAAATATCAATTTAGTTATTAAGTTGTCAAAGGAAGTAGGAATCTAAACACTAGTTTCTTTAAAGTTTCTTGGATATATTTGCATTCCAAGAAAGAGAGAAATTTTTAGAAACAAAAACATCCTCCAAACTTAATATATGGAAATGTCACTTGAGTGAATTAGTTCCAACATTCTCCAAGGCATTTTGATGAAAGAAACAAAGCTCTAGGGTTTAGACCCTTATCTAGAGTAAAACTTTATTACTATTTTACGGCACTTTCTCTTAAGTACATAACAAATGTAATATTAAAATTTTATGACTCAGATTTATATAAACACTTCAGTAAACTGGGAAAAAAATAGTGCCATCATTAGATGATAATCTATTCCACTCTTGGATGAGAAATTTCCCTATATACCAGAATATTTGAAATCATTATGTGGCTAAAGGAAACACAACATTATTGAAAAACAACTAACCCCAATTATTATTATTTAACAATTCAAAGTATATTTGATATTATTGTATAACAACTTTAGATTTTGAGAAAGTCTATTAGACATGATTATTTTCTATTAATTATAATATTTTCAGGACATTAATGATAAATGATGAACTCACATACTTTTATCCCTTCTCCGATAATGACATTTTAAATGGTTTATGTAATGACAATGAAAGACTGCTGAGTCCAACTGAGTGCATTAGAGACTCAGAATGAAATTTAGCTCTTGGGTCTCTAAAGTACACATATTTATACATCAACACCAGGAAAGTTAAGAACTATGTGTGGGAGAAGGGTGTTGAGTGTTGGAAGGAAATTGTTTTCTCATTCCGATCGAAAGCTTGTTGAATAGAATCATATCCTTGTGAATCAACTGTATTCACATATTTGAATGAGAATTATACAGTTCAGTGAGCTTGGTATATATGTATCTATGCCTAGGATCACATTTAAAAAATCCAGTAAAAGCATTAGCAAGTACACATTTTCTACCAAAACTGTAAATCCCATTTTCTGTATACCTGCCCAGGACAGCTGCTTCTCTCCAGCCATGACTTGACCACAACTCATCTCTCTCCACTCTTTACTTCTCTTAATGAGTTCCAGCTTCACTGGCTATTCCCCCAATGCTCTAGTGCTCTAATTCTTTCTCCTAATAACCGGTCAAATGAGGGGAGAGTTAGAGAGCTTTTGAGGAGAAAAATTGGGATTCTCAGAAATAGGTATGGACAGAAATGGTGGGATATATAAAGCTCCCTTCACCAGTACACTCTGTTGAATTTATAGAACACATCACCTAATTTCGGTAGCTATTTATTGATTTATTTTCATGAAAATATTTCCATTGCTGTGTTCTAAACCAAGTCACCATGAATCAAATCACCCAAGGTGTTCAACTCCTGTGATTAGAAATCTCTATCATCTTGAAGTTCTGATGTAATTGGGGGTGCGTGTGGCAAGTTTCTTAAATGTATTTTAAATGTGGAGGTCCTACTAAATAGTATAATAAGAAAGAAACATTACAAGCATGTAG